>NW_017255975.1:5351271-5371069 GCF_001594055.1 Mycetomoellerius zeteki
TGTTAATTATTGCGAAAATTGCAAAATGGTAGAGGACTTTTCGACTCAGTTTTTTATTAGGAATAGCACTGTATGATTAGTGTATTTCAGATACACCCTGTATTTAGTCTTAAATTTTTTATATATGTAGATACTTATATTATAAATAAACTTTTTATATATAATAGGTATTGTTATATTTAATAAGTCTTAAACTGTACTGACATTTTTGATACAAAAAATTAAGAACTAAAATCTTTAACAAAAATTACTTATAAAGCATTATTAGTTATTATTACAATACATTAATGTTCTGAAATTTATCTTTGAGACTACAACTCAGCCAAGAATTTATATATACATAAAATTATATGTACCGATGTTTCGTTTAACCTATTCCTATGTTTTCTAATAACTAATGATGCTTTAGAAAATAATTAAATCATTAAAAAAATATCCTTTAAACCAGATATATTCATTTATTCTTTAAAAAATTTAAATTACTAGTACACAAATTAATAAAATAGTTTACAAATTTAATTAATTCATAAAATAGTGAATAATTTAAGTTTAAAAGTTTAATCGCATAGATCATAGAAGAAATTGAAAAAACACTTATTATGATTATCGAAACCGAGAGTCTCGATTCGAGATGGAGACCGAGACGAGATTGTCATTGTCGAGACCAAGCCGATACCGAGATAAGACTGAAAATTTCGAGACCAAATCGAGACTGAGACGAGATTTGAGCCAGTTTCGTCTCGTCTCGGCGAGACTGAATCACTACGCAGAGTCACCGCACATTGGTTTAAACGTTAAAAGTCGTCCTGGTTGCTTTTATTTTTTTATACGAAACTACAGCGAATATCTCAATATAAGACTTTTTTGTTCCTCTTGACTCCTTCCATGCTCCCAATATGGCTCGTACATCATTTCTGAGACACCCTGTATGATTGAACTCTTTGGTTAAACTACGCCATGTTGTCATATCGAAATTCAGGTTTCAGTAAATATTTCTTTTTCTTCTTACCGTCTTATTACACAAACATAAAAAACTAGTTTTAAATAATTATGGTATCTTGGAAAAAAATACCCTGGCGCCGCCAGGCCCCGCCAGGGCTTGACTACACCTATGAATATATTACCTAAAAGACAAATTTAATAAAATGTAATAGTACATGTCTCTATACATATAACTTACCGTTAAATAATTTCAAGTCGTCCTTCAAAAATTTGGACACATTAACATTTTTCAAGGCACGTAAACAAATTTGGTCTTCTTCAAGATCTTTCTGCTCTCTTTTCAAATTGCCAGCAGCCGCAATAACAGTCTTCACCGCATACATACCAAAGTCGTAATGCTCCTATCACATGTTATATTTTAGATACAGTTAATTAAAATCACAGCATTAATTAATTCTAAAGCTTAACTAATTGGTAAATAGCTATATATTTAAAAGATCTTAAATGATAGAAGAATTTTCTTTGTGATATAAACTAATTACTTTAACATTTAATTTTTGGTAAGTTATTAATTATATATGACAATCTATCATCATAATGAAATAGTTATAATGTACTTTGTTATGTAACTTTTTTATGTATGTTTTGCACAATTCTATGAAATATACATATATAGTAATGCTTATTTGATTATATTAGAGGGTTTGCGGGTTATCACCGTGTTTTCTTTCATGGTCGATGCCCCGCAAACCCATGGTGATAACCCGCAAATCTTCTAATATAATCAAAAAAGATAACCGTGGAAGCCTCAAATGCGTAGTAATACTTATATTATTAAAACGTATATTATATTATTCTTTTCTGAAAAAGAGCAAAAAAGAAAATAGTGAATAAAAATCAGAATACTTGTGTGCTTAGTTGTTCTGAGCTCAGCTTAAAAGTCGTACTGATTTTTCTAGCAAGATTTGCAGCATCCACGAAGCCGTACGAGAATAAAGATATTTCAGCGATAAGAGCATAATTTGGCACCATCATAGCGACCGGCCGGAAAAGTGCTTTCAAGTTGTCAGGTAATTCCGTTCGACCAGCATAACCAGGATTCATAGTGACGAATACAGCGCAAGATTGCTTCAATGTAAGTTCGATTTCTTCGAAAAGAAATCTGCGCATTCACACAAAGAACAATATTTTAAAAAACGCAATAACACCATCATGTTCAACAGATCAAAATCTATAAGATTCACTATGTTTTTTATGTTTCCATTAATGAGCAAAATATGCTCTTTTTTAAACATTGTTTTTTTGTATGTGGAATTAATTAAAGAAATTATAGTAGAATATATAAATATGTAAACGATGTATGTGTGTGTGTATGTGTGTGTAACACACTATATTTTTAAAAATTAATAATTATCTTTAAATTTAATTCCGTTATTAACATTATTTAACATATATTAATTATTATTATTTTTATTGCATAGAAATATTACGCGTATACTTTTGAAGATTTATCACGGATACTTTCTGTACAATCATACTTTCTATTTAACGAAAGACCTACCATCTTTCGCGCATAGGAGACGGCACAGCGGCGAAAGAGGAGATGTATAATATCCTGTATCATATACGTAAATATGGCATGCTTGGGCCTGAGCTTAGAAAATTGAGTGGATGAAATAATTTCGACATTCCCAGTTTGCCCGTTATGCCGCCTCCTACTAGCGAAAGGTGGTAAATCTCTCATTAAACAGAATACATATGTATATGCGTTTCGAGGGTTATCTCTCCATGTTCAGATTCATTATTAGAATGCCAATGTTTCGTTAACATTGCAATTTACGAAACGTTGGTATTCTAATAATAAATCTAATAATAAATCTAAACATAAAGAAAGAGACATAATCCGCGAAACATATAAATATTTTGCATATTACTACTGAATTATCTAATATAAAAATAATGTAATATATATAAATAAATATCATTATAAACTGTAAAATGTGATGTATGCAAGAAACTATTTAATTAATTGTATTGAATGACAGGATCGAGAAGTGGAATAATAAGATTTAAACCATTAATATATTATAATATAAATTTAGTTATTTTTGGCTTATTAAACGTTCTATATATTATAAATTATTCAATTTATAATTTATAGAAAATTAATTAAATTTCATACATATGACAACTTGTTAAATTAAACAACATATTTTTTAATGTGTACATATGTACATATATACACTTATATAATAAAATATAACAGAACAAAAACAAAAAAATATAAATTTTAATAAGTTTAAGAATTTACCTTTATAAGAAAAATTTTAAAGTTATAAATAAATTATTTGTCTTGCTTTCATGTCAAACGATTTATAATTAAATAACATTTAAATTGTTCAAATCCTAATGGCCACATAAATAGCATACTTCTATAAGGTTATAAAACATTAGATATGTTAAAAAACATATAATAATTATTATATAACGTACATAATGAACCAACACATGCTACCTAGGAAACGTCTCTAAAATTACATGACAATTTAATACTTTCCTGAAAGAAGTCATTGTTAAATCTGTTCTATTATATAATTCCTAAATTGGGTTAAATCATTTTACATTTTATTTACTTACTTGTTTGCTCGTATTTGCTGTGCTTTTTGAATGGTCATGATTTGATGCGCTACAACGGATAAAACTTCGATATTGATTCGATTGAATTCATCGAAACACGCCCATGCACCGGTGCTGTGTAATATTACAAAATATTGAATTTAATTAAGTGATTACTATTAACATTAATTCATTCATGGTGTTAACGTAACTTATAAAGTGCTAATGATATGTTATAAGTATATATGATAATACTTATAAATTACCTGGCGAGTCCTTTAAAAAACTTGCCCATAGATTGAAAGTTCAGTTGATCAGAACAATTGAAAACCACGCACTGAATTGCGAATACTTTTGCGAGATCCTTTGTAGTTTCCGTTTTACCGGTGCCTGCCGGGCCAGTTAACGCACCACCGAATTTCAAATGCAATGCACTGATAAGAGTGAGGTAGCAGCGCTCGGTCAATGGTGTAATCACCAATCTTCCATTATTACCTAAATATTCGTATCTACAAAGAACATAGAAATTATAATAACTTTAATAATGTAGAATTTGTTAAAGATAGATTTCCATTGAAACCAAATTACAAAGAGTCAACAAGTAAAGTAAGTGATATAAAGATATTATTTAACTAGAAAATCAATTTCAAATAAAATTATAAATTAACACTTCATTAGCGCACATGCTTTGTTACCTTTACCTAGCATACAGGTACAAATTCGCACCACGCAACTTTGGCAGTTCATAACTCCGCTCACAATAAAGGTAATTTGATGCATTATTTTTTCATTTAAAGGAAAAAAGGTAAAGAATAATTATGTCTCAGTTATGTAAATGTTGGAAATAATTATCAAACAATTAGTAAAAATTCTATTAAACTGAAATTCTGAAAAAATTACATTTTTTAATGGCCGCTATTTTTTTATAATCATGTTTATCAGAGTTTAAAAAGTTTGTGTTTACAGTACTCCTCGAGGAGGATTTTAACTTCAGTAATGCTCTCTCATTTTCTCAGATGATAAAAACTACAACGAGAAAAATAATGTAAAAACTAAGAGAGGAAAATGTTTAAGAATACATATTTTGTATGGATAATATTCAAAGTTGGTAATATGGCTTCAAGAAGGAACTTCTTATTTAGATGCTATATTCTAGGAAATTAATGTGAGAGCTTTCCGAGCTCTTCTAGTAATACTCCTTTTATATTCAAAATAAGCACTAAAGAGGTACTCTGAAGTGGTACCTGTTCCCCAAATTGAATTTAGAAATGTAATTAGAGTGTCATCACACAGATTCGTAGAGGCAACGAGCTGTCGGTAAAGCTAGAACAGATTTCCTTGTCTAATATAGAAGAAGTAAACAATTTTGGACAAGCGTAATTTTAATTTACTTAAAAACTTTGCTATTTCGTTAACTACGTACTTGTTTCAGTGCAATAATTCAATACATTACGCATTATTATAATACTTCTATAAAAATTCAGTAAGAAAGTTAATGTATTTAAACTTATAAATTATCTCTCTTAGAAACTATTATTCCACGAAAATTTCTAATTACGTTTAACTTCTTTTTGTCAAAATCGGTTTTCAAATTTATTAACAGTTTGTATCTCTTTTCTCGATTAGTTTTGAATAACATTTATTATATATATAATAAACCTACTCATATGGAAATTCAGCGTTTATTGCGCGAATCTTCAAATCCTTGTTATCGATCCAATAATATCGTAATTGAGAGATCCACTCGAATTCATTGATATTGATTAATCTCTCTTGAATCAATTTATACAAAACATCCTTGGCATGAATTTCAATTGTCATTACAGCCTCCAGCATTAATCTTTGTACTTCAGTTTGCGGACCGCGTATTAACTTTTGCAATTCTTCGAGCTATAAAATATTACTCAAGCGTATACTGACTAAGCGCCAGTGACTCTTTATTTATTAGAAAATGAGAAAAAACAATAATTCAACTATCTTTAATGTACAATAAATGTACATATGTACACAGCTATCTCTTTATTTTCTCAAGAAAAGAAGTTTTCGATTTAACGCTCATTAAAATTATGCTCATTAATGTTATGCACAGTATAAAGTTTCAAAGAATCGAGTTGACCCTTTACTTTGAGTAATTGTTGAATTTTTTATCGCATAAGGGAATGTCACTATACTAGAGAGGTTGTTGAGAGATGCATTTACTTAATGACCTTTAAATAAAATAATATAAGTATAAAGAAATGTAAACAAAAAAGAAAAAACAAGGAAAAGGTACACTCTTTAACACAATCGATTTTGAAGTGCAAATACATTTTAATGTTCTTGAGATTTTAAAGTGGAAGCGAAATATAACGCTACCAAATATTTATTCAATTTGGAAAATATTAGTGATTCGCTGTAATAACATGCAAGCATTGTTTATCTTATAACATAATGTAATGTTAGCATAATACATACATGTAGCAACATGTAATTGTAATAGTCGGGTAGAGTGTTGTTTGTGATACTTTCCTCCACGTGGGCAGTCCAATGTATTTGACCTCCGCAAAGAACTACTTGACCCGGCCACATGTACACCCATTCCTTTCGAGGTGTCATTTCTATTATTTCGAGAGCCTCGCCGATAATCTCTCGTAGGGTATTGCGCATCGCATCCTCAACTTGTCCTAACCAATCCTCTACATTTCCCTCGGGATAAATCGTCGGTCGTAGCACAACCTCCTCGTATTCAGCAGAATACATTCTCGTTATCCTAAGATCTGGATTCTCAAATCTCAATTCCTTCATGTTTTCGAAACACTTCTTTAAATATGGTTGGATCGCTTGGATGTGCTTGGACTGAACGATTATTTCCAAAAGTTCATCGTTGCTTAGGAAGAAGAAGCGCGGAAAAATCATTCGTTTAGTCTCCAGATAATCAGACAAATCTTTCTTAATAGTTTCTAGGATCAGGAGACATTCTTTCAAAGTTGATAACAAGATTTTATCCGCACATGTTATAATTACCTGCATTATGTACAATAAAGTTTCTAAGAAAATTTTCATTTAAATATTTATTATCTATGTTTATGTATATTATACTATATGTATATTTATTATCTATACATCTATTATAAAATATCTGTTTTCTCTCTCTCTCTCTCTCTCTCTCTCTCTCTCTCTCTCTCCCTTTTTCTTTCTCTAAAAAATATTCTCAAGTTTTACATAATAAAACATTCTGAACGACAAATATCGTATTTCATTAGAGAGCAGCTAAATTATTAGCCAATGTAAGTATATTTTTAAAGTATAACATCATTTTCGAAAAATAAATAATTGCGAATAAAACAAACAATATGTGAAATATTTCCCGACCTAACTCTGCTACGGAGCGCACGTCCGCCCGTCGTATGCGCCATTGGTAAAAAAAGTGCATGTTTCTGTAAAGGTACTCTAGTTGACGATGGTCGGCGGTGATGTCGGCGCGGATTAACAGCGTGATAAGGGAGGTGGAGTATTTGAAAAACGTCTCCCCTGGTTTTTGCTTCCGCGCGTGGATATCCTCCATTAGTTGGAACTCGTCGGCATGGGGGAGAAACGCGGCTTTAAAACTGGCGGTGAAGTCGCCCCAGGTTTCCCAACGCTTCCGATTTACGCGACTCCATGTTTGAGCGTCCCCCTTTAATAGTATTTGTTCATTTTTCATGTTTCAAAAAAAATAATGTTATATTTTAGAAATATATTTGCATCGGTAAACAAATTTAAAAAATTTTAAAGAAATTTAATTACACGTGCGTGCGCTATGCACTTATTAAATTAAAATTGACAATATAATAGAAAAACTAATTGAATATTATACTGGCTCAATACATACTTTTTGGATATAAGATAAATTGATATTTTATTTAGAATTATCAATACTCTAACACGTTAACGAAATGGTAAATGAGCGTAAAATATGAAAATAAATTTGTATTACATACATATGGGCAATCACGAGCATTTCCCATAATTCGCTCCAAGTTGCGCTCCATCGTATTAAATTTACGCGATTCTGCAGGCAACAGCCGATTAATATCTTCAGTTGCAAATATTGGTTCTAAATACATCCATTGCCTGTGTATACAAAATCAATAGGAATATATCCTAATGTAATAACAAACAGAAATCGAGATATGAGTGTTACTTTTGTACTTCCACCCACAGAGCGATCACTTCCTGAACTAATCTCAATTTAGCTTCCCATTCATCGATTTGGCTCTCAAAAACAGCTTTAAAAGGACTAAAACTAAGATGCTGAGTTTTAAGTAAATCATCGTCCAAGAAAGTAATTATCTCATCGGAAATCTTCATGATATATTTATCTATACAAAAAGATCAAGATACTATTACGATATGTTACAAACAAAAATTAATATATTATTTATATTACAAAGAGTCTAATGTATCAAATTATGTTTATATACAATACATGTTAATTTTAACACACTTTATATGTAAAGAAAATATTCTAATATAAAATATTTTGATATCTATTTTTTAATTTAATTAATTCCATTTTTATTAAAATACCAAATGACGAAAGTATTGATGTTAAATTTTTAATTTCTAAAATATACTTTTTTATAATTTATTGCATTAAAATCATATTTCTAATTTATAAAAGATACAATCTTAAAAAGATACAAGACTTAAAACGTAATATTTAATGTACGTTGTTTTGAAGTAAATTTAAATGTTTATGAAATGTTTTGCGCACCTGTATCTTTATAAGGAAGAATATCCATTGTAATTGTTTTCCAGTCGGTCATCATTTTATCTAGCGTACTTTCTATTAAGAATTCTTTTGCTGCCGTGTCTGCGACGGTCTTCACAGTTTCTTTGTGTTTCATTATATTAAGAACAAGTAAAGTCTTAAAAGATAAAGTTGGCGTGAGTGCCATTTGTATACCAGTTTTTTTATTAAGTTCTTCAAAGTGCCGATTTTTTATTCCTGGACATCGCAAAGCTTGTATCACGCCGATGTAGGGTTTAAAGGCTTCAATTTGATCCTTTATAGTGACCGCTATAGCAATCATCTCTATAATCCATGAAAAAGAAACTGATAATTTCTTTTTTTATGTCGTATTTAAGGTTATTTGCGACTTCCATATAACACATTTAAAATTCAATAAATTTTGAGCAACATATCAACCTACTTGGATTTTCTTTAAATATTTTTACGCAATGCGATATCGCTTTGTGTATATCGGCAGTCATATTTTCTATTTGATTCGCATCGAAACTTACCAGAGGATTTTCCATCCATATTTCCTGCCATTTTAACCAATCTGCGTTTGACGGTATATAAAAATTTTATTTAACTTGATATATTAAATTATTAAAATTGCTATAATTTTAATAATTAAAACTTTTTTATTTTTATACAACATTAGTTACCGGATGCAGCAATCCATAAGTTTTGGTATGGTTCGAATTCCTTTATTAATGTATTTAATTGCTCGTACGGCACAATATCCATGTCGAATAATTTTTGCCGTTCATTCAACAATAAACCAAATTCTTGACAGTCTTTCATTATTTTTAAAATCCTTTTTACTTCTACAGCAATTTCATGTATTTTGTTGATATCTGTCTGTAATGTCACATTTACAACGTTTCCCATGAGTGTGTCAATCCTCTCTGATAAAAGAATTTCTTCTTGTACTTGTACTTTATGAAATTTTTCATATTCACTGGCAAAGCGATTCTTTGCTTCTTCCATCTGTACATAATATGCGAAAAAATGACAAAATATTAAAAAGTGATAAATGTAATAATTTAATTAAGATAATATATTACTATCTTTTTAAAAATATATAGATATAATAGAATGACTTTTTAATTATTATATAATTGTAAAATAAGTTAATTATTTACATTTATTAAATATTTATTATAAAATATAGTATAAACATTTATTAGAATTTCAATTTATCATAGAGTTTCAAATATCTTTTCTTATTATTAACATTCCACCGGCAATATGAAATTTTCAATCATAATCTGCAATCTGGGTTGTTGAGGTCAACAGTAGATCTTTTTATTATTGGACTATAAAAATCTGAAAAAATTCTTGTATATTCATTTTATTATTTTATTCATAAAAGTATTAAGATACTATTATTCAAAAATTGATAGCTTACTAAATATTTAATACTTTATGCTAATATGTGCCAGAATAAAATATAAAATATTTCGTAAATTATTTTTAGGTATCTCTACTTTAAAGCCTATTCTTCAAGTATGCTCTTTGTTTTCTATTTCTTGATTTTTACCTCTTTTTTCTTCCCTTTTAACAATTGTATTTCTTGCTACTGTTTCCTGTTTCTTTCGAAGAAGCAAAAAGACAAGATGTAAAGCCTATTCTACATTGTGCTTTTTGTTTTCTGTTTTTTTGCTTTTTGCTATTTTTTACATCTTGTCTTTTTATTTCTTATCTGGTTTTTTGTTTTATGACGCCCGAGATAAAAGTTAACGAACTTCGGAAGAAACAGGAAACACGTAACAAGAAATACAATTATCGATAAAACGGTTGCAAAGGAGGAAAAAGCAAGAGGTAAAAAGCAAAAAACAGGAAACAAAGAGCACATTGTAGAATAAGCTTAAAAAATAGCAAAAGGCAAGGAACAGGAAACAAAAAGCATCTTGTAGAATAGGCTTAACACTTTTATATGCAGAATAATTTAAAGAAGAAATCACATTATATTTAAAAAAATCATAATTTCATTAAAAGAAAAACAAAGTTAATCTTGAAATCTTTGAACCGAATCTGGATAAAAGTTATTTTTATATGATAGTCCTCTTTATACCGCAATTTGGTTGAACAGATTTTCTTCTAAACTTGATAGATATAAAGATACTTAAGGTAGTAATAGTCATTGAGACCCTGTATATTAATATGTCTTTACACAAAATAAATCTTACATATAGCTGCACTTGTCGCGGAAAACCGATAGCTTGCCATTTGGTATCAAAGTCTTCATCGGATAGATTCCACCAGAAGTGATCAAGAATGTCGTATTGAAATTTCAATTTTTGTACGATTTCGTCCAGTTTTTTCACTCTCAGAGGTACAGTTTCTATCCAATCCTGCTCTTCGAACAAATGTTCAATATTGCGTGGTGTTGTTCTTAGCCTTGTTTTAATCTGCACGTAATCAGACAGAACGACATCGATCTTCGTTCTTAAGCTCTCGGTAAACATAATAAGTAACTGCGTACAACAGCTCTGTCGTTTCTGTATGAGAAAATCCCTGAGAGGACGAACATTCACGCAGAAAGGTCCTATGGCAATATCCTTTGGAAGTGCGAGCTCGAGAATCGATTTCATCTTAAAGTGGAACGATACTTCATTTCTAATTTCCACGATAGTGTGGTCCGCTTTTTTGAAATTCCTAGAAAAGTGATGATTAAAAAGATAATTGATATTTTTCGACTTTGTTAATTAATCGCGTTGCCTTCTAATTCAAAAATCCAATTAAGTAGTTATCTGATATCGCCTGAAGCGATCTGAACTCACTCTACGTATTTTTCGACATCCAGTTTGTAAAATTCTAAATATTGCTGATATTCTTTTACATATGCCTTTAAGGGTATTGTAGACTTCTGATAAGCGGTCCTTAGGCGTTCTCGAACTTCACAAACCTGTTCCTCCAGTAAGTCGACTGAGCTGAGATATAGATCTTTGGAAAATTTCAAGAAGGGTAATAAGAAAGGATGAACTTGTCTAATTTGTTGGCACTGCTTCAAAGAATTATCTAATATAGCTATAATAATTTCCTGGAATAAACTAATTTATTAAACATTTTAATGCTTACAATTAAACGCACAATTTATAGTAAAGTCAATTAACCTAATAGATTAATATAAAATATATATATATATAATATATATTAATAATAAATATAATTTGAATGTGTACGTTACATTTTGAACATTCTTTGATAAATAATCTATAAATGAGTGATTTAGTTAGATAATTTATAAATAAACGTAAGAAAATAAACCGTATGTTTATCCATACCTCAAATGATTCAAGATCCGTTAAATAATAGACAGTTTTGTCATTCATAGCGATATCAATAATAAAGATAGGATTCACTGGAGATTTAAAGTGTGTGTTTATCAGATTATCACCCCACACAAAATTTTCATCCACATTTAATGTACAAAGAGCTGGAGTTTCCAATATTTCTAAGTATAAGGTTATCGATTTCTTTACGAGATTTCGAAGCGCATCCTGTAGTAATAGATAAACTAATATGATCAATGTCAAATTGTATGTAGAAAATGAATCTTTATGGATTATAAGAGATTATGTTCGGTAAATTGCAGATAAATCATAGACATACATCATATTCGATATAATTTGTCAACTAAACAATTATCGTATATCAATATTTGTATATCAATATTTATTTAAATTTATGTTTACTTAATTATAATCCTGTTTATAATTTCCAATACAAACTTTAATTGGTTTCTCTATTTTCTAATAAATGTCTTATAATAAATGTTTTTCTTTTAGACAATTTCTTAATCTCTATTTAAAAAATCTATGTTTTTATTTAATTGATTATAAACTAATTGCGTAATTAAATTTCTATATTAATATTTTTGTATTAATGTGCTTCTATATTAATACTCCGATATTATAACTTTAAATAAACATACAATTCAAACACATATATATTTTATTATACACATTAAAAGTAAAACGATCGTATTAAGTGCAATCAAATACTTTAAAGTACCTGCATTCGATATGCAATAAGAGTTATAAATCGTTTCAATTTCATCATATTGTATTCATCATGGTTCTTTTGCTCAAGATCAAACCATTCTTTACCGATATCTCTTAAACATAGTCTAACCGACTGAATAATCCTTTCCAACCACATTTCTTTCAGATATTTTATCACTGTGCCAGTCTCTTGTTGCTGCTGCGACTCGAATTCTAATAGATACATAGACTTTCCGTAATTTGAGACAAAGAGATTCATATTTAATATGTTCCTGCATTCGACGATTACACAACTCATAGCTTCATATATTTCCGGCAAAACGTACAAAACTGTCCAGCAGAAAAAATTTTTTGTTTTCTGCAATAAATCGTAATCATATTTTTTGAGTAAAATGCATGTCCCTTGTGAAAAAATATTAACGGATTAGTGAAAAAACTATTGAAACGAATAGTATACAATATTCGATTCAATGGCTTTTCAATTATTTCCAACCGTTATATCGCGAGTCCAATAGCATTTTTTCATAAAGGATCAAACGCAAGTACTACATGTAATTCTTTGTAAATACCGTAAAATCTTCCATTTCAGTGCATAACTTTCCCATTTCTGGTATTTTAAGTTCGTGAATGTCATTAATTTCATTCCGTGAAATGAAATTAAACATTTCTGGCTGTTCTCGTATAAGAGATCTCCACATAAGATCGCACATGACGCGACGATATTCCAAAACAACTTCGTCTATCAACTAAATATATAAAAAATTAGTAACTGAAGAAAATAAATAAAAAATACCTACGTTGGAAAGATGTTTGGATTCAGATTTCACGAAACTTTTTCGCGTGGTTGACAGAACTACAACTTCCTGTTGTTTTCCATCCAGTGTTGGCATACCTTCTACTAGCATGCAATCCAAATAAAAATGATACCTACATATAATTATATAATAATTTAATTATTGCAAAAAAACATTTAAATCACACAAATCCTTTTTGTTAAAATTATTAAAGAATATAAGAAATCCGGTATTTATCATCTATTTTTGTGCATGATATCCTAAATTTTTTTTTCAGGTTGCTTTTAAGAAAATGTAAACTTTGAATGTGTTGATAAATTCATATTCTATTTTCGTTACGTGAAATAGATATTTTAAAAGTTATATAACAATACATAGCGTTACCATACTGAACTAATACTTTTATGAAATATTGAAATATAAGAAACTAACACCAATCTTATTAAAATTTCTTTTTAGTTCAACAACGTACCTCATATTTGTGTCTTTTTAAATTATTATTATAAATAAGAGATAATACAAAAATATTAAAATACGAAATATTTTAACTTAATGAATTAACCTGATACTAGTCTCTGCAATTTGTCTTTGTTTAATAGCAGCAGCCACTCTCTTGGCAAATTTTCTAGGATCTTCTCCAAAAAATTGAATATATATTCTAGGCAGAAGGAATTTTCGCTTAAGACCGTCTAGAGTGAGGACAGTCCACAATTTCTGTTCGTTATTGTAATCCGTAACGGCGGCATGAAACCAACCGAACAAATTATTGAGTATGTTATAGCGATCAAATATCCATTTCTTATCTATAATCCTTTCGACAAACACTGTGGCTGGTAACGGATAACGTATACCATTAATAATGCCCAGATTTATCCATTCCTCTGTCGTTCTGTCAAATTGCAAAATAAAAGAAAATTATATGTTAAAATTGCGGAAAAACATTACGTATATTATATTATATTACCAAAAGATATTTTTTAAGAAATGCATAAATTGATTGTAAAATATATACCGCTTATAGAAAGAAATATTTTAATTTGTAAAGAAAATTGTAAAACAAACAGATATTATTTATTTTAAGTACGTTTGAATTTATTTAAATTTTAAACACATAAATTCAAATCTTTTACTTTTACATTAAATTTTAATTTAAATTTTGATAAGTATAAATTATCTCTGCTATACAAAGTTTTGATGGTGCTTCTGTAAAGCAAAAGCTCCACTTGACATGGTACTCGAGTTGTCACTTACTTTAATATTTGCTACAATATATTAAATTTTGTTCTCTAGTATAAAACTACTTCGAATTTATTATCATACGTAAGTATCAAATACGTGAAATTACGTTTATACTACAAGCTTCTCTTGTGCTATTTTCTAAAGCTACTATAATGTATTTCACATCGTTCTATAATATTATCGTATATTGTTATTGTATAATGTTAACTATGAACGAAAAAATCTCTTTTATTATTATATGAATTACTTTTTACTTAGAAAAGCCTTTTATAAATTATTTTGCATTACGATAATTAAATAATTATAATATAGAAAACAGAAGAATGCTATTTTAAGTTAAAAACAAAATGGTATGACAATTACATTAACAATCTTCCTCTAGAAATTAGAAATGAGATATAATTGACAAGTAATATTTAAATACTTAAAATGGCAAATTTGACAAGCAAAGTTATTGTAGAACAATGAATTTCTCACCTACAATCATATTCTTCGTCGTCAAACAATTCCAATGGTAAGTAACTTGTCTTAGAGTATAAACCGTATTTCTCTTCGTCGGAAAGTAATAGACAAATTTTTTCAAAAGGTAACATGTCACATGGTTTGATACCCTCTGCTTTCAAAGCATCTTCAATCTTAAGATTTTTATATATTTTTCGTCTTCTTTCCATTTCGATATTGCGCGGTGGAATCTTTGGATCGTCAGTATATGCCATTTGCACTTTTGGTAAAAAGGTTTCCGCCGGAAATGCCTTCGTTTATAAAGAAACAAAAATTTCGGGAATTTTCAAATATACATTTCATTGAAAGCTAAATTTTGTTCCAAGAATTTATATACATTCATTAAATTAGATACAAAGATAGATATAAAATATTATGAGGAAATGTTAAGAATAGAAATACAACTATAGATCTTTCATAGATTGAAAAATATTTCTAACTTTGTGTGTGCATTTCTTCCTTTAAAACATAGTCAATTTAAAATTAATAAATCCATTCATATCGTACTAAGAGGTTAATAATTCCATAACATGATAATTTAATAATATAAGAAATATTATTGATAACGAAACAAATCTTCCAATCAAATCAAGCAATTGCTTTTACATGATTATGTATTAAAATAATACTTGCGTACGATAGATTTATCTTCAGGGAAAGTCATCCATCGCTCAGCAGCGCCAAGAAAAGTTTGCGTTCTTTGTACTTTAAGACCTTTTACAATCGGACTGTATTGTTCCGTGAGAATTTGCGATGCGAGGTTGGTTCTTTTTGAAGCAGAAGGTAGACCAACTGGCTTTGTACCTGTATGAATTATTTAATATAATTAGTATGCTTTGTGATCAAGCACGCTTTGATCTTAATTAAATATAATAATTGACAGATTATTAATGAAATCTTACCTAACATAATATCTGAATAATAATTCTTTCTGGAAGGCTGAGTACTTTTTTCTTTGATATTTTTAATATCCATTTTTTAAATAAATGATGTACACGTGCTATCTCTAATATTTATTAGTTTATTCTTTAAATTCTAATCATTAAATTCTAACATGAACATTTCGAATATTTTTATGTTACAAGAGTGAACTCGTTCTCCACGAAGTTTGTTATTTGGTGCGATTGTATGTTGTTACATTAATTAAAGATAATAGAGAGAGCTGTCAGCGCTGTTCAGTTAGAGTCCCTATGTTCAGACGTAAAAGAATAGAATGACAATAGCGTTAAATAGAAAGATAATAGTGCTGAAGTGCGCACTATACACACAATTTTAATTATATAATCTTATACAGATTTCGACTGGGATGCACTGATGTGCACTGCATATAAAGACCGTTGTATGTACAATGAATAGTGATTTCAGCTGGGATGCATTAGTGCACATATAACTGTCATACACAATTGCCGTAAAAATATATTAAAAACAAGTTAAATAATCTCCAATACATTTTATTGTACTATTAATAAAACATGTATTTCATAATTTGCATTCGTTTTTGTATTCATAGATTGACTGATTTCGGCTGGGACGCACCAACTGCATATTTCAGGTATTGGTGCAACTGGTGTGTTCGGCTGGTCGAATGATGCAATCTTTCATCAGTGTCGCATGTTCGTCTGGGCTCAATACACCGCACAAGTGTACACAAAATGGCCCCAACTTTGTTGGGGCCAGTTGGTGTAGTTGTCGGTACAAGTGTCATTTCATGAGACGCTGAAAAACAGCATGAGTGTGATCACGTGATATCAATTTTGACACTAGCGTCTCTACACATGTATATAGCATTACATACTTTTCATGCATTTTCATTGTCTAGCGTCAATTTTGATCATATATTCTATTTTGACGCTGAAAATGAACGTCAGCATGAAAAGCATCTTATTCACGTTATGATGAATAATTTATATGTGCTCATGAAATTGTTAACATCATCGTCATCAAGTGCGATGATGAATTAATATACCTGAACGTAAAAAAAGAACAAATGTTAAAAGTTAAAATCACATTGAAGAGGTTGTGCGAAAAATGTACGTTCAATAAAACAGTTCAGTTTTACAGGTTAGATCAACTATAATAATGTGATTTATTGCACAGAAAATGTTTATTTAGAATTTCGAAGTCATTTCCGAATGTCGCGAAAGATGTACTACGAAATAATAGAGAAATTTGAAAGGTCCAACATTTTACAGTAAAACGATTTTAATATGCACCAGTGCACACCAATATTACCAGCCGAAATCGCTATTAAAGTCTTAAGGGGATCTTAAAGCCGTCTGTATTACCGATTAATCATAATTTTTGTATAACAATTACTTTTTTCCTCTTTTATAGATATAAAATCCTTTTTTAGGATTAAAGTATACGCATTAATACGTGTCTGTGAGATGGAGTTTATGCCGAGAACGACAAAAAATTTTTCTTGAAACTCTTCAATTTTGAAATTTTTTATCATTCTCGGAATAAATTCCACCTCACAGATACGTATTAATGTGTATACTTTAATCCTGGAAAAGGATTTTTGAATCTGTAAAAGAGGAAAAAAGTAAATCCTTGCAAAGCACGTAATTTCGTTTTAGGAGATATATTTTTTCTACGCTTTGAATCTTAATTCTACAAACTCAGTAGTGTTTGTTCAAGTAAGCTGAATCCCGCTAGATGCTTTTCAATCTACAAGCTGTAAAACTTTTATATCAAGCAAATGTTAACCTCAAGTGACAGTTTTATGTATATACCAGAAAAAGTGAATTTTACAATTTTTTTTTCGATTTTCTCGTGAAATCGTAGTTTCCGGGCTTTCTTTTAATGCGTTCTTTAATTCTGTACAAAAAATTTTGCAATCCATGAAGCCAATTCGGAGATATCTCTTAAAACGTAATTGTGATAAAACAGGACGCCTTTAGGATCCCCTTAAAGGATTAAAATAGATAGATACTTTATTTTATTTTCTCTTTTATAATGAAGTTTTTATCAAAATCAGGATTAATTGTCATCTTAAACAACGCTAATGAATCACAATGAATAAATGACAATGAATAAATTTTTAATGATACTAAATTTAAATACATTTTGCATCATATTATGTATTTTTTGACAATATAATCTATATTAGTATTTAAAGATTAAGAACAAGGAGTAACAAATAAATCATTGAAATAAATATTTCAAGTAATGGAAGAAAGGAGCATGTAATTTATTATGTAATCATTAATTAGTAATATTTTGCAAATTTAGCCAAATTACGCATTGCATAAACATTGATGTCAAATGAAGTTGTTTTTATTTTGAAGAAAAGATAAAATCAATGAATAATAAGTGTAAAATGTTTACATTTATTATTCATTGATTTTATCTTTTTATGAAAATATAACTTCCCAATATTTTATGAAAATGCGTTGATTATATCTATTTATGTAATACTTGTTTAATGAATATTTGATATTGATTTTATATAATAACTTTCAATTTTTCATAATGGCAATTAATTGATCAGCGTTTGGTATTTCAGCACTCACTGAATAATGTACCGATAGTTACATAGCTGCTCCGACGATAATTCTTCCACGGATATGACTTGATAGAGTATAAAAGAAAATTTCATTTTTGTATAAAACAAAGTGTTAGAAGAAAAGAAGTATTGAATATTAAATAGGTATTACCTTACTTTATTTATATACTTATATTGTAATATATTAATTAACACAGTTTGCTGCTATCAAGAACAATAATTATAGATCAATCTTCGTTACTTTGAAAGTCTTGGTAAAAATTTTTACTAAAAATTAAGTTTTGCTTAAAATTTATTTCTTACGTATCTATAACCAGTATCATCATATTGTTCGTAGAAAAGTTATTAGAATTATCGATATAATATAAAACAGAAACACAGATAAATGTATTCCTACATATTCCCACAGCAAGTAACATAGAATTACTAGCTGAAGATAACCGTAAATTAAATATAACTGTTTCTTTAATTTCTCTAGTATAAATGAAAACAATTATTTTAATATATATATATATTTGTGTGTGCACTTTTAAATATCGCTTATTTTTGTTTTCTGCAAACAATAGCACATTAAATTGATGAGTCGCGCCGCGACTCATTAAGCATAATTATAAGAATTACAAATTATGTAGATTAAGTACAGACATTTGAGCTTCCTGTCTTAAATTTTTTTATCCTTTTTGATTAGCGCTTATGTTTTCATTACAGTGATATGCGCCCATCTAACGTTGATTTCTTCTATCGCACTTTATTCCGAGAATCAAAATTCGTAAAATATCGAGCCTAAATAACGAAATGTTACGAATGTAATCCCAACATAAAGCATGAATCGGTCGAATTGCACACCGCGAAAAAGAAATTGCACGAACGTACCGAGCACGCATAATAGGGTCGTTCTTGAATGATACTTAATGAACTTGAATGCCTTATGGCAAGCGATATCACCCGCAATGATCGACTCTTATGCTGCGGATCAGCAAATGCCAAGAAGAAAACGTATGACTCCGCGTATAATTCGTAAACTAATAATAAACGTCGTCAGTGGATAGTTTTGTTTGGTTGATATTCCATTTTTGATGATTTCATAAAAACATATTTTTCTATAGTCTTCTGTATAATATCAGCTTTTATAATATAATTTTCATAAATTCTAGAAGTATTCTCAGTATTTAATAAAATAAAGTCATAATCGAAAAAAAATACGTGATTCAATACATATACATTACCGCTCAAAGGTATTTGCTCATTCTGTCTTTCTTAATTAAATGAAGGAGAATGAATTTCTATTTTCTTTCCTGCTCTTCTAGATGTTAGACTTAATAATTTAATTATATATACATATATATATATACAGGGTGTTTCCAAATTAAATGGCAAAACTTCGGGAGCGTGTAGAGGAGTAAAAAACTAAGAAAAAAAGTCCTATAGACATATGCTC
>NW_017255975.1:5371385-5398903 GCF_001594055.1 Mycetomoellerius zeteki
TATATATATATATATATATATCAAGAAGAATACAATAGAATTAGAACGGAATTCAGGTGAATTAAAAAAGTACAAAAATTGAGATGGGCGAATACTTTTGAGCGATAGTTATGTACCTATAATGCAGTGCATTTTAATTTGCTCTTTCAGCATGGGCTAATGAATCTTCATCGGGCAGACAGACAGTCGGTTTCGCCATGCAAATCCGCGCGAGAGCAGCATTACGTCCGCGCGTTACGATCCGCGAAGCCATCCGGATAATCCGTTGCCGCTTTCGCACGTGGGCGGAACAGGTCGCGCATGTGTTCATTACCAGCCATGCGTTGCCATCATTAATATCGAGAACGACCTTATACAGAGCGTATCGTGCATCGCGCTTGACAGACGCCGTCGTACACTCCACACCGTGGCAGGACGCGCGCGTCCACACGAATCTGAGCTGTGTTGAATTTAATTAACGCCTCCTAGTCCCGGTTGCGAACCCTGCAATTCACACGCTGGACGATCCAGATCATAATTTAATCAATGACCGAGAACACGCACATCAGCGCAGCCCGACCTCACCACGCGTGTCGCGGATTTGCATAATCGCATAAATACACTTTAGGAAACCACGTTAGAATAACAGTTCGTTTAGTCAATGTGTCGAAGAACTGATCCCAATCACTTTTAATTCTCTCGCTTCCAAGTTTTTATCATAAATACATATGTTTCCTCTTTATTTATAATATGTGTTGTTTATCTCTAATATTTAAAGAAAATTGAAGATTTTCCCAGCAAAAGTCATCGCTTACAAAATAATTTTATCTATATAAATAAATGATCGAGAAATTAAAATGCACAGATAGCTAATAACTAGGGCAACCACAATATGTACAGGGCATGTTTTTTTATTTGACTAATAAAGAAATAAACTAAATACAAATTTGTTTCATAAGAAATTATATATTTTAAGCCCTATATGTTACAGCATATTTTTCATATTTCACACATAAAAGCATATTTTTGCATATTTCGCCCACACGTGCACAATATTTATATATTTTATCTATCGTATTGTATGTTTCACATCGTTTTCTAATTTAAGTTTATGATTAGTTTTTTTCTGATTTAATAATAAATAGGATTTCTAAGATAAGTTTTTCTCAATCACAAATATGCTACAACATATTTTATATTTTTGAAAAAGGAATTGATTAGATAAATGATTCCCACACGCCGCGATGCATTGGTGCGCAGTGATGTCAGAGAAATCACAAGGAGAAACAGATTTCGCGCTCTTACTTTCAATCTTCTATATTTCTGTGTCATACATAACATCAAAGATTTTTTTTCTCTCTCTCTCTCTCTCTCTCTCTCTCTCTCTCTCTCTAGAGTCACTATAATAAATAATATGTATTTGTTTAATTCTAATGCCCCGTAAGACTAATTAAATTTTTTTAAAATGTAAACAAATTTTATCAAATTCATTTTACTTTGTTATTATAAGTAAAAAACTTAATTAATAATTTGAAAATTTGTGCGCTAAAAAATAATTTTTAAATGCATGTAAGGTATCGCGGATTGTTATAAAAATGGTTCGTTTTAACCTCATACACACAAGTTTTTGTTGTGTTAAACAAACGTGTTGCTGTCGATTCCAATTCTTTACTCCTTTTTTATCTACTTCCTATGACACATCTTTTAATCATATAGTGTGTGCAGGCGTAAAGCGAGTTTTAAAGTAATTAATTTAAAAGTGAGCCTTATTTAGTGCCTGGGTTTTATTCGACTCAGGTACCTTATTCCTTTTTTTAAAGCATTTTTTAAATTTCACAGAGCATATTTTAGGCGCTTAAAAAGGGATTTTTACAGCATAATTTTGGTTGCCCTACTAATAACAGAGAAAATTACTTAATTTTTTTTGTAAAAGATTAATCTTTTTTTTCTTTATTATTTATATTTAAAATATTTAGATGTTAACAAATTAATAACTAATTTCTGTATCCATGAAAAAATAATAAATTAATTGACAAAGTTATTTAATAAAATTTACAATTTTTATTTCTTATAATAAATGTGTAGAATAACTTTAAAAAATTTTAATCCATAATTTAATTAAGAGCAAACAAATAAAATACATTACAAATTTTGTTTTTTATCGTTTCTAATATTTTTTTGAACTAATTTTAATTCAATTAAAATGGAAATCTATTTTAATTACTAATATGTTAAATAAATAATTAAAAGTTTGAAATATTACATATTATGTATAACATTGCATAAATTTTTTAAAGTTTTTAACGTATATCAATTTTCAAGAGGATATGTCGCCATGTCACCGCATAGAATTCATTGACCGTTAAGTTGACTGTATGAAATGACGTAATTTTTACGAAATGGTCGTTCAACGCGAAAATTCTTATCGCAAGCTGGAGATTGCATTTGCGTCGCGATGTCAAAACGTCACGCGACATGCGCGACGTTCGTAAGTGCTTTCGCAACAAAGTGCACTTCGTCAGTGCTCTCTCTAGCGGCCCACACGTCACTGACCTTGGAAAAGGTCCACTTCGAGAACTGGACGTAGCTCGGGCGCGTGGGTCGCTATCGAGGACGATCCGTGAAAAATGTCGAAGTCACTCGGAGTGTTGGACAGGTTTTGGTGACCACCAGAGCTTGAGAGAGCTACATTGCTCTGCCGTTCATCCCTAGATGGTGATCCTGAACAGGCTCGTTGTTTCACCATGAGAAGTAGCGTGTGTCTCGCGAATGAATGCATATCAGTGCAACTAAATTATGCGCGCTTCTAGGGCTCGTTTAAGCTCGGGATACAGCTGGTACTTGACAGATGTGCGTGTCCTTTTATGCGTTCATGTCTGCTATCTCTGTACAGCGAGTTTATTACAGCGGATACAATATATAACGACAGTTAAATTTTCTTATATTAGAAAATGCGATCGGATTAATATTTAGATTCGTATGTCTTAATTTTTGATTAGCAGAAATCCTATTCAAGATATGCTAATAACATCATATTTTATGTTCTGTGAGTTACATTAATTTTTCTATTGGAAGACAGAAAATATAGCCAATTAGGAAACCATAATGCAACAAATTCAATAGATTTATACATGAAATGTTATTTTCCAATTCATTTAATTTAATTTCCAAGAATAATTTATTTTGTTAAATATCTGTAATATACATATTTTGCTACTCAATCATTTATATCTTGTTGTACTCTGCTGTAAAAATTTTATGATAAAGAATAACACAATTTTAGAATAGTATTACGTTTCATTCAGCAGCTGGACATTGTAGTATGTCCAATATAAACGAGATTCCGCCGTACTTGCGCTATATCCTTAGGGGCAAAACGCAACAGTGTTACGCACGGAGAATAAATTTACATTCACGAACGGCGGCGGCTTTCAACGAGTTTGCTAGATAAAGGCGGTTCATTATGTGCCGCATTTATTACCCAATGGCGGTTCTCGATCGCCTCGCGATTGCCTTTAATCCCGTCGTCGAGATCGGATCTCGCCGAGATCTCGCGTAATCGCGTTACCAAGGACCTGTACGTAAAGTATCGTATCCTCGCGGCCAACCGTCGCACACGCATTCTCGTTAAAGTGCATTGAGCGTTACAATGTTCGTCATTTGGTGCAAATCTCAGGTCAGGGATGCAGAAATTGATGCGTCCATGAATGACGCGCGATGCATGCAACCAATTTGCGAAATGCAAAGTTACGTTCGAGGACGTCGTTCATAATCGTGTTTTTAAACCATTTTTATGCATGTATACCTGTACATAATAAAACACTTCTAAATGAAATGAAGAAAGCAAGACTAAGCAGATGAAAGAAGCAAGAAATCAATATAAGTACATACATAACTTGTGTTCAGTTTAATATGAATAATTAGGGCAACCAACATTATGCTCTAAAAATCCCTTTTTAAGCGCCTAAAATATGCTCTGTGAAATTGAAAAAATGATTTAAAGAAAAGAATATATGCATCTAAAAATTATTTTTTATCGCACAAATTTTCAAATTATTAATTAAGTTTTTTATTTATAATAACAAAGTAAAATGAATTTGATATAATTTGTTTACATTTAAAAAAATTTAATTAGTTCGGGGCATTAAAAATAAACAAATACATATTATTTATTATAGTGACTCTAGAGAGAGAGAGAGAGAGAGAGAGAGAGAGAGAAAGAGAGAGAGAGAAAGTCTTTGATGTTATGTATTGTATGACACAGAAATATAGAAGATTGAAATTAAGAGCGCGAAATCTTTTTCTGCTTGTGATTTCTCTGACATCACTGTGCACCAATGCATCACGGCGTGTGGAAATCATTTATCTAATCAATTCCTTTTTCAAAAATATAAAATATGTTGGAGCATATTTCTGATTGAGAAAAACTTATCTTAGAAATCCTATTTATTATTAGATCAGAAAAAATTTCGATATTCTTGAATATCGCAAACACGATTAACGAATTTTTATAAAACAGGTTTATGAGATTGCAAGAAAAGGTGTTTTACAAACAGCGAAAGCCTCACGAATCTGTCTAAACACACATGAAACTTTTACACTTCATATATCTATCAATATGTACGATATGCGTACTGCGATGCATGTATGTGCATATGTATGTGCTTGAGCTCAAAGTTAATCTGGATTAACCGGTCTTGAGTTCTTCGCGGATAAGGGGAAGAGAGAGGTAAAAGGGGTGGTGAGGCGGGACAAAAATCGAGATCAAAGAAATATGCCCTCTGGAGAGAAGAGGCCAGCCTCTCTCTCGGTTCCAGCGTATTCTCGTTTAATTCTCAAGTCGCAATGATAGGAGCATTGGAGTCAAAGTGCATTGTTGTGTGCGACGCAATGGAGAACTTCTCTCTTTTCCTAACCTGGTAATTATGTCAATGACGATTGCATGAATGAAGAATGAGCAGGTTGAACCTTTTATTTTGACGTGTAGTCTTAAAAGAACATCTTTGAAAATAAATAGATTTAGATGGATTTTAAAAGTGTTTTAAACTTGCAGTATGTTTTACTTGTAAAGAAACGTCGTCCAGTCTTAAATTAAACTTTAATAACAAAATTTTTTTGGCTAAATTAGAGAAAAAATTCTTTTAATTAAAATATAAAAACAACTATTGGCAGAATGGTAAAAATTATGAAAAATAAAATATTTATTTCAAAAATTAAATAAAAAAAGATTGTTATATTATTTATTATTTATATTCAAATAGATTTTTAAGTAGAAAAAATTTGGATCCAGAATTTAATTATTAAGATATTTAATACATTATATAATAATATGAGAAATTATAATAAATTGATTTTGCCAATTTCTTCAAAAATTTGACTTTATTCAATTGCTAGAAATTAAGCGGATGCAAAGTCACGAATACGATCCCTAACTCGATTCCTCCACTCTTTGATAACAAAATTTCATAGTAAGCATGACTTACGCCATTCTTATTCTAATCGCGCGAAGCAGATGGCCAATCTCGTGCACGTCCAGGCGATTTAAACCCTCTTCTTTTTAATTATCGCTTCTTGATGGACGTCATGTGAGGCACCGCGTTGAAGCCGCGCGATGCGCAGTCCGATAATGCTCAGGTATAATGTGTAATAAATCATGAGGGGGTGATCTTCGTACAAAGTGTGATATATCGAGCTTATTATAACAGATGTTCGACACGATCTTCATTACGAGATGAGTGTAATGTAAAAGAAAATCCCGATTTTATTCTGTCATATTCTATCTCAAGGCCACGAACGATCTTTGCTATATCATTTTCGATTTTTATGATCAACGAGCCATTAAATTTCTTTTATATAGCAAAGCAATGAATCTATATCATTGGGGCAATTCATAAATTAATTATTATCAAATTTAGAATTTTGCGTGCACGCGCAATAGTATAATTATTTCTTATAATTAAAATAATTTTTTGATAAATCGAAATAATTATTATCGAAGACAGATAAGATTATTTTTTAGTTTTCACATATAAAAAATACTTTATATTAGTTAATAATAATTACGTATAATATTTGATAAGAAAAAATAAAAAGCTCAAAAATTATTACATTAAAATTAAGTAAGACATTTTTAAAATATTTTATCGCTTTACATTAGCCGTTCAAACCTAATAATGCTATTATATTTTCATTTAACTGCACATATTTACGCTCACTCAAAAAAGTGATCTTGCAGTTATAGCGAAAATTATCTAAGTATGAAAAATAGTTAAAACAGATAAATTTCTAGCAAATACTACGATATTGGATATGTATTGCATCTAATCATATAGGTGACAGAGATAGAATTTAGATTTGTGCTATAAATTCTATGCGTATGATACATAATTTTCTATACAAAAAACAACTATAATTCTAGCTGGAGCAGCAAAATATTTTTTTGAGTGCTAAATATGATTTTATTCGACGAAAACGAAGATAAAAGTTCGGGGTTAACAAGGCACGAGGATTGGACAGTCACATTTAGCATGGTGGAGAATAACGATGCCGCGGGAATTTCGCGTTCATAAAGTGCACTTCATCGACTTAGAATTCGTTTACGTGCACAACGTATCGCTCTCACAATCTTGACCTTTGAAAGCCGGCTTTTAATTTACTGCCAATGATACTAAAGACGAAAAGAACATCCGGTCGCGACTCCCAACTTGAGACCGTACCGCTTTCGTTCGCCGATACTTTGGTTAGTCGAATCTTTCTACAGGACGATACACGGCTGGATCGAAAACTTTTGCTTTAAACTGATAGCCAAGAGTGACAAACCAAGAAAAACAATCCGAAAGAAATGATTAAATGTTGCTAATCTCGTTTAGGATTAAAATAAGTCTAGTTAGCAGACATTTGAAAAATAAGAATTCAGATTGATTATCGAATCAATATTAAACAATGTTTAAATCCTTCACGATAATTAATTATAAATATAACATTCTTGATTGATAAAAGCATCTTCTTCTATTATTACTAAAAAGATAAATAAATTGGAGAATTAGGAAATTCTCAGTTCTTAAAGAGTTCTAACAATATATCGCTATAAATCCATCATTACCTCGTCGTCAACTTGAAAGCTCTATTAAAAGTCATTTAATAATTAATTACTACTTTTACCAATTTTTGTGTTGAATAAAGATCTTAACATATCGGAAAAAATTTATCGTATTTAAATAATCTAGAGTTCCACATTTGAATTTGAAATTATATATTCACTTATATTTTCTTCATCTTTACACGAGATTTGCATAGTTTCTCGACTTAACCGTGAATCGCCCTATATAGATATTCCATTAAGCATTATTTCGCTCCGGTCGTAGTTAAGCGTAGCCACGAGTGCGAATGAAAATTACATAGCAGGATCACATGCGTTCTCCGTGTACCTTTTTCTTTTTCTTACAGCCTTCCGCCTCCGTTGTGCCTCTTTAAATGAAATCTGCTTTACAACGATGCAGTTAACGTGCCACTGCACGCGACGCTCTCGGCGAGAATCGGTACGGGGCGGCAGCCCAGACGAATACGAAAAGAGAAGTTCGTAAGTATAATAAAAGAAAAAAGAGACAGAGAGAGAGGTAGAAAAAAGAGAGATCAAAGACTAAAAAAGAGAATTGAGTTATGTGCTTCTTATTTTCGTATTAAGTGAATAATTGGTACATACATTGGTTGATTGGAAACGAAACAAATGGCAAATATGAGAAATTGTCACGTCAAGGATTACTTCAAGATGATCATTTAAACATCAACGTCTTTGATTTCGCAATTTTAACTTATACATGCATTTTGATTAATGCGCAACTCCATAAAAGAATTTACTTGTATGAATGCAACATTCATTTATGTTTACGGGATACCTTTTGAAGATGTAAGAAATCTGCGGAATGCGAGCGAACACTCATGATGGGAGGTTCGGCCGACGAGTATCGGGGTTGGAAACAATCTGTATCTATTATTCATGACGGCCAACGTTCGATATGAAATTATAATCGGCCACTCGTGCGTCAATCGACCAAATTGGTCCATAGTTCCTCTCAGACCTACGGAACGTGGGCGGAAGTGCCATTTATGAATCCGAAACAAAGGCAACATGGACGATTTAATCGCGACAGATAAGATAGTAGACATGCTATTTGTTTTCAATGCCGGAAAATATTCAGAGAAATTTAACTTTTACTCTCCTACATGTAAATGCGTCTTTCAAAAATTGTTGGTGTACTTTTATTTCATATGACAGTTATTATAATTAAGTTTAGTGTTTAGACAGTATACTGTTAAATTTATAATGTTAAATTGTACTTAATTTGAGTAATTTTTAATCTTTTTTATAGATTATCACTGTTTCTATTCAATAAGTCGTTAATTTAACTAAAATAGAGGGAAACAATTTATCTCAAAAAAATATATTAAATCTGCGTTTAGTTCATCACACAGGATCACAAAAAAATTTTTGAAGAGCAATTCAAAGCAGAGTAGATGTTTCTTATAAATTTTGGGTCGCTGAATTTGAATTCGTAAGCCATTTTGCTCCATCACGTCCAGTCTTTTAGTTAATCGAGAAAAATGACGAAAAATCCATAAAAATTAATGACATTAAAATGCAGTCACAGAACTGATTTAAATATATTTTGGCAAATGTTTCTTACACTTTAAAAAACTGCTATGATTATAGCATTCTATGATAATATCATGGTTAATTTATTATTTATACTAACTGCATTTTTATATATAATGTTTTTATTTAATTTTTATTTACAGATTTAATTTTATTATTAAAAGAAAAGTAAAGTTTGCGAGTGACTTTTGAAATCTACGGTGAAATCTCGAATGAAATTTTTACATATATCAATTAAACGATTAAAAGCAGCAGTAAAAACATATCTACATTTCGATGCATTTTTCATACGGGTGATACATGACGCAACAAAAATACGATCGCACAAAAATCGCGTAAGGAGTGCGCTTTGTTCCATTCTGTAAATTATCTCCGACACATGGTTCAGCCACTGCGACTTATTTTATGGATTTACTTGATTCTAATATGCATTGCTCGCTTATCGTTAGTAATCAAAGTCTCTCGTTAGGGCTCTCATTAAGCCGGGATTAGTAACGATACCTCGCGCTGAGAGCGTTGAGTGTGTTTATGCGACGCATTGCGTATGCGACTGCGGAATTAGCGACCGGCTGAGAAATTGCGCATAACGAGGAGAGTAATTATACTAATAATAACGGGTTAATAATCCACACATACGGTTCATAATATCCTGCTCCGTTAAATATACAACTAAATGTACATAGTTTAGTAATTACTTATAAATAGTCCTGGATAAAAATTGTGGATAAAATATCATTAAACATTTACGCGGTAAATATTGATATACTTTTTTCGAAAAATTATATTTATTGTATTGCTTGTGCTATCTTTCTTCATACTTTTGATTACATAAAAATGCGACAAGCACTTGAAATAATAAGTTGAAACTGTCGAATGGTCTTATTCAAAGAAACTCAAGTATGTTAGTTAAAGCAGACCTCGATGCTCAATAATATTAATATGCAAATTTGCAAATACATTCTACAGTTTTGTAAATAATATGCATTTTAAAACACTGCGCAAAAAAATAATAATTAATTTTTTTATAATTCTATTATACATGTTACTATTTGAAATGTTTTCTAAGACTTAGAAATTGTGGCATCCACTGATGAATATTCCACCACAGGGTGCATATCCTTTCTACGCTGAATATTCAACCAGAATCCATTCTCCGGCATTATCATCGGATGTTTGGCAAATTTCATTGGCGATATAGTTTTCGTGCAAAATTTCAAATCACATCGCGTTAATAAGTGAAACATCAAGATTTTGATTTCCAGCACAGCAAATCTGTAAGCTATGCACATTCTTGGTCCTAACCCGAATGGCATATACCACGAAGAACTATGCATCTTATCGTTTAAAAATCTTTCTGGATCAAACTTTTCCGGACTATTATAATACTTTTCATCACGTTGGATTGCGAAATTCGGAATCCAAAAAGTCATACCCTTCTTTACGATAAAAGATTTTCCGTTCGGCAATGCGGATGGTAATTCAAAAGTTTTTTCGCATACCCTTTCTAATACGGGGATTGGTGGATATAATCTCAGAGCCTCGTTTATCACTGCATCTAAATATTCTAACTGATTAATGGCTTCATAAGACACTTCTCCGTGCGACTCCTCCAAAATGTTATCGATTTCTTGTTGTAATTTAGTCTGAACATCTGGGTTAGCTGCGATTTCGTGAGCTACGAAGGACATTGCGGTTGAACTGGTCTCGAAGCCTGCAACAAAAAAGATGAACGCTTGCGCAGTCATGTCGTCGATGTCTAGTTCTCTACGACCTTCTTTGTCTTTGATATCCATCATTAATTGTAGCATATCTGGACGTGTAATGTGTTCTGCATCACGAGTGGCGATTGTAGTCTTTATAATGTCCTCGAAAAAGCGCGTCACATATTCATTCACAATTTTTATATTCAGAATTCGCCCGAATCTCGGAAAAGTTTTGAGAAAAATAAATTTAAAGCCACGAAGTCCACTAAGGTTAGACGCTTCTTTGGCGTTAATATAAATCTTATTCATTGGATCTTTTGTGGAGTTTGTTTTAATTCCGAAAGCACATGTAGCGATGACATCGTTTGTATACTTAGAAAAAACATCTTTCATGTTTATATTTCGTTCATACACTGGTAATGATGATAGAAATTTTGCAAAATCCATAGCACATTCCGACATCAATGTGAACATCGTTTTCATCTTGCTGGACGTAAAAGAGGGGCTCAACAGATTTCTCACATTCCGCCATTTTTCTCCGTGAAGAGAAGCCAAATTTTTCTTAAGTAAACGATCGTTAAATTCGGCAAAACCATGACGATTTGGAAATGACTCAAAATTCTTAACAAGTATATCCTTAATGAGGTCTGGATCGTGAAGACAGAAGATTGGAATTGTCCCTACGTAGAGTCCAACATACTTTGCATTTGGATTGGAATTGTATATCTTCAGCAGGAGATCGACGAATGATATTCGATGAAATACACCGATATCATCGATCCGAATATTGGAACAGGTGGTATATGTATAATACCATGTCTTTTAAAGAAATTAAAATTTCTAAAAAAATAATGAATACTCATCACACTGATCACTATAGTTAACAGTATCGACCAATATTCCATGTTGTTTGCAAATTTCGCAACAGTTCCTTTGTAAATCTACGTCTGATGTGACTAAATTAAGTGTTTGCGATGTCGCTGACGCGCGTCGTTGCGGACAACTGCTCGTACATATTATTCTTATGTTGTAATATACCAATAATTCTGACGCAAAAGTTTTCGAATTAATATTATATGATGAATCAGCTTTGGCACTTTGCTCGTTGTAAATCAACAAGTCTTTGTTATGTATATTACATGTATGCATATGTGTAGCACACATGTGTGTATATGTAAATTAAGTTGTTATGTAATCCATACATAAATGAAAGAGCTTACATGATTATATTCATTTGCAAAATTATAAGTATGCAATTTAAAGACGCATTTTCTCATTAGAGCCTTTATTTGAATTATTTGTTTAAAGACGCATATAAATAAATTATTGTTCTTAACGTTGTTATCATAGGATTACTTCTACGTGAAAGAAAGCGATGTTTGAAAATACTTGGCTGTACTTCCGAATGGGACACCCTTCTGATTGAGCTGATACTTTACGTAATATTGTTGCTGATACTTTACATAATATTGTTACTATATATAGTGATTATTTATGAATATCTTATCTTTTTCTCATGCATTTATTTTAACAGATACTACAAATGAATAATCTAAATTGTATAATATTAATATATTACATAATATATAATATATTAATATTATATAACTATATAATATATTAATATTATACTATTTTGATAATTCATTCGTAGTATCTATTAAAATAAATGCATGATTTCATTTCACATGTCAATAATTCGACTTTGGAAAAGATTATTTTCAAACAAGAGCAAAACGCAGCTTTAATTGATATCTTAAATCTCAAGTTAGATTTCACACGAGTAATCGTTCCTCTTCTCAGATGCATACAGTTTCAATTGATTTCTATTCAAGACATGACTATTGAATCGTCTGTGTCTCAAGATATAAGACTCTATTCTGAGTATCTCATCTGATACGTTCTTGAGATGAAATTTGAGAAACGACTATAAATACTGGCCTTAGTATCAATCGATTTGAACAAGACAATAAACTTTATGCTTACTTGTATATTATTATTTTATTTTATAGTATTTCACATACGTATCTTACTTAAAATAATACTATAAATAGAATATCAAATACCAAAATATCTGAAACTTTTTAGAAGTTAATCACAATGTCAGATATCCAATAAAAAGTGCAATAAAAATTTTATCCTGTTTTAATTTATGATTATTGCTTTATCGATCCACGCAATAATGACACACGGAAATAATTATTGCTTTACCGATTTACGTAACCGTAACGTGTAACGAACTAAAAGATAAACCTGTTTAGCAATAAAAATCAGTTTATATTCAGTTGTGAAAGTTAGAATAATTAGAATGTATATTGCATGTAGCATACACGTATAATTACAACATCGAATGTATAAACTCCACTCAATAATAATTTTTGAATCGATTGAACTCTGAAAAGTAAACTTTGATATATTCCCGTTGCACTGGAAAAAATGTATGAAATTTTAATAGATAGTATTTCTTCAGATGGGGTACGAATGGGACCATTTTCTTAAAGTAACTAAATATTTAGTCAATTAAAAAAAAAACATATTTAAATTTAAGATATTTAAATTTAAGTTCGTCATTTTTTAAATTGAATAAATGTTTATCAATTTAAAGTTATATCAATTCAAAGAAAAAAAATTTGATATCAATGATACAAAGTCAAGAACGTTATTTTTTGTCTCCTTGACATTTATCTCAAAATTGTGACGTGCCTGCTATAAAATTGTGTCAATAGATTTGTATTCAGTAGTATCAAAAGTACGTCGAAAATAATTTTTTATATTTGTATTGCAAAATAGTGTTGGACAGTATTATCAGATAATTTGTAAAATATTTGGTAAATCTGAGACACTTATTTGTAGGTACAACTTATTTATAGATATAACAATTACATAACAAGAATCAATATATTTTCATCATATTAACACAAATCTTTGTTGATATATTAAATACAGTACAATAACTGTGCTATATAGTGTCTACATGAAAATAAAATGATCCACGTCTGCAAAAAATGTTAAATATTAATATTTTTTATTAATCTATAAAAATAATTGTTAATTTGTCTATTTATGAAAAATAATTAAGTAAAGTGTTAAATATTATCTTACATATCTTTTGCTGTATATCCAACATCGATCTGCAGAGTCTTTTTGCAATTATTGAGTATATAATTAAAGTAGGAATTACACTTCTTTGCAGTAAATTTGGTAGGGTGACGTTTCAATTTTGCATATAGCACGACTGATTTTTGATGACTACAGAGATCTAGCAACCATATAAAAAAAAATAATCAAAACAAAGCATTGATAAATTAATTTTTTGCAATTTTATATCAAGTGCATTAGACATAATTATTTTAAATAATTCTCGATAATTTCTCGAACATTAAAAATTATAAAAATAACTATGGTCAATATACATATAAAAACCATCTTGCAATTTTCAATTTAGTTAAAAATTTTTAAATATTAATAATTATCTGGAACGTATCACGCAATGAATATTAATCATTTAATATGATGACTAATAATTCATTGAATTAGTACACTGCAACGAAATAACAATACTAATTAAATTATATTAATTATTATTACCAGTTTTGCTTAACGGTAGGCCAAGAAATTGGCAACCAGGTTGAGGACGAGTTCCACCGTTCACATAATAGTCTGCTGTACCCATAGATGTTGGTGTGCCATATCCACCCTTGTCCGTGTGGATAACATCAACCCACTCCGCGTCGTTAGGTGTGAGATAACATCCGAGAAGATAAAAAACAGGATTCGCAGGATCCAATGCTATAAACGATAATTTTACACTAAAGAATGTTTTTTAAAACAATCTACAAATTACGTAAATCGTATAAAAAAATTACAAATTATAAATTTCTTATAAACAGATTTCTTGCCAACTTTTCGCTAATATGAAAAATGGAGATAAGTACCCGGGAAAAAATGAAGAAGATTTCACGATATATATGTAGATCTCATTAGATCTAAAAAGAGATTTTAAAAGATCTTCATTTTGACCTGATCAAAATAGATCGATATGTAGATATACTTTAATCTATTTGTGTCCTAATATATAAACATTTATCTCATTAGATATAATATATTTTTAAGCTTTAAAATGCGTGGTTGAAAACCTCTGAGATTTTTTTTCATCAAGGTACCTAACTTTTCGTAAAATGCGACAAAATTGCAATTGTGTCTTACTGCCTTATACCTTTGGCCAAAATTGTAGATCTATTTTGATATTATTATATCTCATCTGTAGATCTCTGTAGATATACGCCAATTTTTATCAGATTACGCTTATACATATATATGTATCTTCTTTGATATTATTATATTTCTGTAGATCTAATATTTATTACATTTAGTTTCATTATATAAAGTTAAATATTCATATATATCAATATATTCTCGTAGCTCTACAATATGTTTTCTTTATATTCAATATAGCATTTTATTTATATGGCAGATTATCTATTTAGATCTTAATGAATATAGCATCAATCTTGTGAGACCAAGCTAGATTTCTGAAGATCTGATTATATCTAAAAACTAAATCTCATCAGATACAATTTGATCTTATTTGATCTAATTTGATCCACACATATATAATGAAATCATCTTCATTTTTTCCCGGGTAGAAAATATAAAATTAATATATTTGTTGCTTAAGAATCAATTATATTCAAAATAACAAAAACTATTAGAAATAAAAATAAAACACATGCATATTATAAAGATAATTTAATTGTATACCTGTAATGCGAGGTATCTTGAAAGCATTGCATTTACTGACAAAGCCAGCTATGTGAGCACCCAACGAATGCCCGACAATATAAATTCTTGATACATCTAGGCCACTATCCACAAGCAGTTGCATACTTTGTGCAAATAAACTTCCTACTTTTTCAGCATTTCTAAAAACGGACGAGTAAGAGCCATTAGAGTATTTACTCCAATCAAGTAGCACAATATTGTCCGTTCTTCCATAACAAAGTCCTAAGCGATGTAAATATATATTAATCATTTCTTTGATTTTATAATGTCTAAATCTACTTGTGTCTCTCTCTCTCTCTCTCTCTCTCTCTCTCTCTCTCTCTCTCTCTCTCTGACATGTATTATACCTTCCATCATTAACTGAACATTTGAATCCTCCGGATATTGTAAATATCCAAAAACGTAAAAGATTATCCGTTTGTTATCATCCGACACATTTAATAACATCTGTGGCACTGTGATGGGATAGGCGATTGTTGCAGGAATTTCACTATTACTGAGAAACACGTGCTTACATTAATTATTATTGTTAATTATTATTTGGACATTTTATTGTGAATACAAACCATTTATAATAGACCAGGTTGATACCAGTCGCGAAATCTAAATCTGTTTGATTACCTGAAGAGTATGAGCACAATATTAATAAGTATTCTCAATATTTGTAAAAATATATAAAAAGTACATACAAGAACACGAAGATTGGCCATATATTGTCCTCGTTACAAAAAATAATAGAATGTACATATGTACAATCGACGATAACATTTCAAACGAAACTGTTTTAAACGACAGAACTACACAAACTGCGGAAAACACGCTTTCAATCTAGACCTTGACTGGAGTGTCGATCTATACTATCGTCATTCTACATAAAGATTCGATTCCAACGTAATATATATCCGTCATGCGCATGTGCACTTTCGTATAAACTACATTACGACATAAACCAAGTTATGAGTTACTTCTCGCATAAACATAAATATGGGCGCCATATCGCAGCATCAATTTCGTTTTTTCATTTTCATACATTAATTAAACTTTCAAAAATGTTAATATATATAGAATTTTACATATAAAGAATTATGATGACAAAAAATAAATTATCTGTTAAACACTTTTCTACGTCAGTTACATAGATATTGCATTAGCAGTTCCGAATTCTTGTTTAGATAAATTGATTGGTATTTTCAACGGTCTTCATAATAGACTCAAATTTACAATGGGGGGAGGCCGAGAGAGATCGAAGGGGGGATGTATTAAACTTTTTGGAATTAAATTTAAAGAAATGATTATATATGTAATTTTTGATTGGTTTATATTTCGAATAAAGAAGAATAATATAAAGAAGAATTAACTCCTTGTACTAATTTTATGTATGATCAGTACACTTAATTTATAACAAACTGTGTAGATATATACCATATATATATAACAGTTTATTTTAATTAATCTACTAATACATCTTAAAATCCTTAAGTAAATTACTATAGGTTATACTAAAGTATAATGTTAAATTTATTATAGATTATGTTATGATGTAACATTTATATTAAGACGCCTCCAGACGAGCCAATGTAAATTTTGCATAGTATTCGTTAAATATTAGTCTACATTTAATATGGATAATTACGTATGTCATGTATGTGTATGGTATTTGTCAATGTTGGCATATTGTCTGAAGGTGCCTTAATACATATACGCGTACATGATGTTACGAATACAATTGTATAACCGACTAAGAATAAGATAATAAAAGAATAAGATTAAGAAATAGCAATAATAAAAAATGTGGAAATAAGACTTCAAGATACATATTATGATAAAATGTAAATATAAATAATAAGGACACGACCCAGTTGCGCGATCGATACGGAGATTTCAATCGTAAAAACGTAATTGTAATCACGGGAATGCTGATGATCACGTGTCGACAGGGCAAGGACATGAAGATAAAAACTGAGAAGAAAGATACAGAGACAGGGGTCACTCGATTAATTTACATAACACAGTTATCTGTGACGGTTGTCAGCGGTTTGTTAGTCATTAAAAGTGTTATGCTTCTACTGTAAGAATAATTCCGACAAGTGTTGAAGTTAATTAAAGTTTATTAAATGTTTAAAATAGATTTGATTCATTCCGAATCCCCACGGGGGATCTCGAATCTTATACCGACCAAGGCACAACAGTATATTAAATATAGAATAGCAATTAAAAATATTTTGACATTATACATATACATTTCTATTAGAAAATTGTTTACTTTTATATTAAATTAAATTTTATCTTCGATTATATATACATATAAAATTGACTTGCTGATTAAGACTCCAAAGAGAGTTGAAACGTCAAAAATTTATGAATAAAGAAGACTTCGCAGATTAAATTAACTTAACTTGCGCATCCCCTCCCGCGCCGACTCTTCTTAGCCTTGTATAAATTTATTATCAATATTTTTACTTTTATATATATTATAAAATTACATTTTTTAAGATAACGGAATTATTAGAAAGATTATTATACAAAATCAATTATTAATGTATGCTGAACAGAAAACAATTATTATATTTTTCATAACAAGATGTAAATTATTAACAAACTGTATCTAAAATATAATATAAAATTTATCCCCTTCTTAAGTTGTTGATTCCAATTCCCCTCCTTCTAATGATTGCCCCATCACACTTTCTAACATAACTATTTATATAATAGTATTTTCCTACAGTCAATTCCTTGTGTCATTTCTGCTATTAACGAAACACAATTATACTTCTAAGAGACTTCAGATGATCATAATACTAACACACAGGTATAATTTTAATTATAATTAATGTTAATGCGATTAATGTTAATCTGATGGATAAAGTAACATAACGTATTAACGATGCAGGTATGCGTTTTATTTACAACAGACGTACGTATATTTAAAATTTTGATGTTCTGTAATAGACGTAATTAATGATTTGAAATTGTCAACGACATACCGAAGATGACTTGATATAAAGATTGAAACATTTATGTTTTTAAAAATATATAATGGTAATAAGAGGCTCAATAAATTAAAATTATCAAAAATAAATAGGGCTACGAGCTATAGGTCAATCAACACACACATAGTCTAAATTAATAAAATAAACATAAACATAACACAATAAACTTTAATAACTGCCGGCAATAAACAATACAAACGTTTCGATCCCTATCGGATCATTATCAATGTTGGAAATGAATACAAAAACAAAGAAAATATATAGAATTAAAAATTAGACTTCCCTCTCATCGCAGTACTTCCGCTAACATATTGAAAATGTACGATACGAAATCGGTAATGTGTTTCTCCGTTAATGTGCAATGTGTGTATGATTTCTGTTGAAAAACATAAGTCATACAGAAATTAAAGTCAGTAATATAAAATATAAGAAATATAAAATATAAGAAATATAAGTCGGTATATAAGAAGTATAAAATAAAATATAAGAAATATAAGTCAGTAATATAAGAAATTACAGTCGGTAATATAAAATATAAGAATTATGAATACATATACAGAAAATTATAAGTCAGTAATATAAAATAATTAGATCAAAAATTAAATGAAAAATTTATCATAAGTATTATTTGTTCAAAAAAACGTTGTAATAATTTTCTTATTTCTTATTAAATATTGTTAAAATGTAATAATTGCCGCGTAGAATTATAGACCTAGAAAATAATTTCTAATTCATTTCTTTAACAAGTTAATATTAATGATTTCTCTTAATTTAATTTGTCAAAAAAAATTCTATAATATATAAAAATTTTATTTTTAATACGATAATATTAATATATTTCTATTCTTATTTAAAAATTATTAAATAAATAAATTTGTTTCTTGCTCCGGCTTTTGTATAATCTGAAATTAAATGTAGACATAAAAATTTGTTAATTACTATAAACATTTTTAACATTGTAACAATTATAATTATATTTAATTCGATTTAAATTAAGCACATTACATTTATTTATTTATACGTGAAACCCGGAGAAGAGAAATAAAAATGATACCGTATTTGCTCTATAAAGCAAAAACGGTATTTGTTACAATTTTACGGCGCAATAAGTTTGTTTATGTGAAATACAAATTTTTTGTGGTTGCTTACATACGTTTGAAGAATGATTCATTGCGTTTCTGTTGATACTAACTATTACTTTAATTACTGCTAAATGCTCTATCGTATCTAATCTTCTTTACGGTATCTAATCGTCGGCTTTTCTATACATAGTGGTAGACTTAAAGAATATCGTCGACTATATGTTAAACATTGTATGTGTATATTGATAACAGTATTACATAATATGCAGAAAGGGGAAAAAGCATGGAAACCGTAAAAAATCTCGAAAATATAAGTTTTATAGAAAAATGTTTCGGACAAAAATCGTAGAGTTTATAAAGATCTATTCATTAATCTTATCAGTCCAAAACTTATTCAATCCTAAAAATCGATAGCTGAAAGTTTTTTGGGTCACTCATGAATAATCCGCAGTCAGATTTCCAAAATTTAAAATAGCGGATGCAATATGATGACTGCAGTGGAAAAAGAATAGACTGGAAAGCTTAGATTCTTAACCATGTGATCCAAAATTGATTTTTTTGCCATGAAGATAGATATGTGAGGGTCTCCCAAGATGCATTTCGTCAAGATTCATAGATTGTGAACAAAAATTTATAATGAATTGGAAAATACATTTTGGATTCGTTATTTCGAATTTTGGAAATATAACTACGGATTGTTCACGAATGATTCGAAAAATCCACAAATATCGATTTTCATGGAAATTGAATGAATTTTGGACCACCTGATCAATGAAATAAATATTTTCAATAATTTTCATAAGTTTTTTATTTATTCTAACTGCTATATTGGAGCAGCCGCTTTGAATTTTAAAATACACCACGTTTTCCCTTCAACCACGTATAAAAACGAAAATTTTAAGCCCTCGAACGTTTTATTTCGACTTCAGAAATTTTACTCAGGCACTTGTCCCCGTTGACGTGGAACGTCCCATATAATTTGGTTCATATTTTACTCTAATCTTAAAGTTTATTGAATTATTTTATTTATTATTATTTTAATTATTAAAATAAAAAAAATTACTTACACACACTTTAAATTATTTCATTTTTTTAATTATCTTAATACAAAAAATTAATTAAATTATTTATATTTAAATTTATTCTTGCCTTTACCACAGAGATGTCTATAACAAATGAAAAGAATGTGCCAAGATTTTAAATATTATTACATTATAAACGTCATACACACCTGTATTTATTGCAGCTAAAACCGATTGCTGTTACTAATAAATTCATTTATATCATTCCAAAGCCACAAGGTCTTCAAGCTAGACTGAAGTTACAAAATTGTTATCAATATACATCTCGAAATTACATAAAGAATTTACACTTGTAAAATTATTTGTTTCCTGCAAAACCGAAATGCAGCTTTTATGACAACGCAATAAACACTAATGTCCAATGGCCATTTTATAACATTTAAGCAGCTTATGAAGAGATAATTTTAACGATCGCCCCCAGAGTACAGCATAAATTATATAAGATATCGTGATATTCCACATACAACTTCCCACCTATTTCATAATCATCTCCTTTCCTCTCTCTCTGTAATAATGTTTGATTTCATATTTAAGTACGTTTCAAGGAAAAATACAATTTGATATGTTTGTCCAAAGATTTTTTTTCTTACTAAAACTATTTAAAGAAATTACAGAAATTTAATTCTTTATCTGCAAAAAGCGTATATACCTACAATCTTTGACAAAATGTTGCGTATAGGTTTAGACAGAAAAACTATTATCTCGGAAACGGTGGCAGATATGGCTATAGAACTATTTGGATTTTTCTCGACAAGATGACGAGAAAGATTCTATGTGTTGAAACTGTATTTATCATCTGTTACCGGAAAAACAATCTCTATGTCTAGACCTGTGCATTTTTTATCAAAAATGTATATATTTTGAAAAAAAGGCTTTTTGTTTGCACAAAATGTATGTAAAGTACACTCAAACATTAATAAAGAAGATATACATAAGCAATAATATATAATATTTATGCAATAATAATAGATGCAATTATGTTTCACATTATATTGTATTTATAATTGAAGCATACTGCAACTGACAAAGTAAAAGAAGGCAATATTTAAATATTGCACAGTTAAAACACCAGTTCTTTAAAGGACATTATATAACTGTATGTCTTATCAAAAGAACAATTTGCAACAAGTTCATATCTTTAGCCAACAAAATACATAGACGTTTTTGTCTGTAATATATGAAAATTACAACGTGGATTTACGTCATACCAATACCTTGTAGTCTAAATTTTACGATAAAGTATTGTGAAATACCAATTCCGCATTTTTCTGACAAATTCTTGAAAAAGAACTACAAAAGAACTAGAAAGATTATTAGGCTAAGTTGTAATTAAATATTTCACAATACTTCTCTTTTGTCAGTGATACCTCCAACAGTACATTAATATACTACATTTCGAAGTAGGATATCTATTCATTAATCTTATCAGTTTAACCTCGGATGGCGTCAGGTTAAGATCATCTTGAGTTTTTTAAATGGAAATTTTTCCTCCCCATTTTTCATTGCACATTCATTTTTGTAGCTTATGCTCTTCAAAACAATATACGAATGCTTTTTAAAACTACAATAAAATACTTTTTATTAACAAGGGAAGTTTCACAACTGTCGGGAACCGATTTGATTCTCCATGAAATATGTTGTTAAACACAAAAAATCTAAGGGACACGTATTTTTTTATACGTGCGCTAACTCTATTTAAGGGGTGAAATACCCCTTTGAAGAAAAACGATATTACTATTTCGAGCCAAATACCGTCGGAAGTATAAAAGATGGAAAGAAATTTTTTTTAACAAAAGTTGAACGATTTCAAGAGTATTTCAATGCTGTAAAGAAAAAAATTAAAAAAATTTTTTGTTAACAATTGTTAAACAAAAAGACTAAAAGAATTTTTTTTCTTCACAACATTGAAGTACTCTTGAAATCGTTCAACTTTTGTTAAAAAAAATGTCTTTCTATCTTTTATACTTCCGACAGTATTCGGCTCGAAATAGTAATATCGTTTTTCTTCAAAGGGGTGTTTCACTCCTTAAATATGAGTTAGCGCACGTATAAAAAAATACGTGTCCCTTAGATTTTCGCGTTTAACAACATATTTCATGGAGAATCAAATCGGTTCCGGACAGTTATGAAACTTTCCTTGTAAGTATTTTTTGAGTTATAAGGCTTGAAAATTACATTATCGTCGGCATTAGCATTATTTAAAGTATTCAACTAATAATAAAATTTATATATTGTTCAGAGTCGTGATCTTGATAACATTTATCAAAATCAAAGCGTTTAGTGGTTGTTCCTTATCATTTTCAAACTAAAAATTTTGCGTGTAAAATTTATTAACAAACGTTTATCTGTTACATAAAAAATAAGGTTTAGAAGTTCACTTCAATAAAACGTACGTAACAGCATCCAATTTCACAAATCTTTTTTTGCAACGACAACATGCATAATCTAATAATGAATTTTCTATCAAATAGATTTCACCTTAAAAGTAACAAGATAAAACCAACCACGTACACTTGTCATTTCAGCAGAAGCTATGTCATATTCAAAATTTACGTAGAATGGGCTTATAGCTCACTCAATTTCGAGCAAATTAAAAAAAGACTAACATTGGTTAAAAATTACAGCGTCGGCCGAATTTTTCCACTCACGAAGAAAAAGCCACGTGCGAGGCCTTGAAATTTAATATTGCTTTTAAATGGAAATTTTTTTTTAAATAGTCTGTTGACAACTGATAGCTATCAATATTTCTGTAAACTTTATTAAAATAAAATTTTCAAAGGAAATTGACAGCGTTGTAAGGGTATTGCGATGATAATTGACAATTGTCCGAATAAAAAACACATAAGTAATAATAAATTTATTTATTGCATCGAATATTATATAATATACCAGAACTCTCAATAAAATATCGGATTTCCCAAAAAAATTTGTCAAAAAAAATTTGTTTAAAAAAAAACTTTTTTTTTTTAAATCCGTAATTCTGTTATAAGTTCTAATAGCTCTCCAAAGAGTTCTAACGATTATCCTTAATAATGCAACAGCTGAGACCGCAAATGAAAAAGTTCTAGCGTCTTGAAATGGAAAAATTGGAAATCACTTCAAAGCTCTTCTCTTCTAGAACTTTGTAGATATTGGTTTTAGCACATCAATTATTAAGAATAATCTTTACAACTTTTTTGGGGAGCTGTCAGAACTCGTAACAAAATGGCCGAAATTAAAAAAAAAATTATTTTCCAAAAAACCTTTTATTTTAAACAATTTTTTCGGATATGTGGTATTTTCTTGAGAGCCCTGATTGCCCTCCCCTCCAAAGAATTCTATCGATTGTCGTATATGGATCATGGTGCTAAAATGAACGGTAAAGAAGTTATAACTCTTCAAAGTTTCGGAATCGTGAACTTGCCCCCCCCCCCCCCGAAACTTCAAATGGTGTTTTCACCGTTAATCGACGAAACTCTTTCTAAATTTGATAGAGAACTCTAGAACTCTTCTAATGAATTCTAGAGTTCTCTTTAATCCTCCCTTCGGGGGCAACCAGAACTCTGCTAATTTTTTCAAAATTTTGAAAATAAAAGGCTAGCTTCACAGAGGTAAAATTCGGTCTGCTGCGTTTTTATGGCCACTTCAAGACTGGCAGACCTGTGCACTTCGATTGTGAATATTTTTACCTTTCGAATGAAAAAACAAAATTATTCTGACATCTTGTGAGGTAGGATAATTACTGAAAACGTTCTCGTATATAGTGGTCTGCCGAGGGATTGTGGCAGGCTGAAGATAGGCAGACGAGATTTGTTTCATAATTCAGCTCATCCTCTTTCGTTCTGTATAAAAATCATTCCGATATTTTATCAAGTACTTGCACAAAGAAAATATGTACCGGAAGTTGATCTTTTTTTACATGGTAACAGAGATAGATCGCCCGTTTTATGTTCTTCAGCTATTAAGTCAACGATCTACACATTTTTAGCCTAGTATCTTATCAGACAGTCAATCCGATGGTCGCCGCTCGGTCTACATGTAGTTCTTAAATAACCCGTAAGAAAGTATATAAATATATAAAGTATATAAATACAATAATTGAATTTTTAAGCGAGTTAGAGTACGATTTAGGAGTCGATGCGATTTCGGCAACTTTACCCTATATAGGTAATTTATTATAGAACTATTTCTAAATTATAATATATGAAACGGTTAGAAACTCTCAGATAACCAAGCGTGCGATACTCGCACAAAATACCATTATCGTACTGTTACTGTACTGCCACGAGATGGCGGTGTACGGCGTAACTGAACGGTAGCAGTACAAAAAGTATACATGATATTATAGTATACACCGTATCAACATTGTTCATACCTGTACTGCATACTGTTTACGGTACGTAACTACCGTAACTAGATTAACAATAATAGTCACTAGATTAACAAAGTACCGCGAACTGCCACCATTTTGGTTCCATGACGCGATTATTTCAAACTTATGTATAAATGTAATCAGGTTAGGATTGCATTTTGGATTGCACTTAATATATAGATACATTATACTAAATGCAATATCTGCACTCAACGCCATTTTGGCTCCAAATGCTAATTCAATGAATTTTCCCATCGCGGTACTTTGTTATCTAGTGACTTTACTGTATCAATATGGCGTATTATTATCAGAGAGAAGCCTAAGAGCGGCTATGCCTGGGATTTAGCTGCAACCTTATTTTGAAGCGTCTCTATGTCCACAAAACGTGGACATTGAACTACGTAGCCAATGTCCGCGATCCCGTCGGTAATGTCTACGATTTTTTGATTGTATTCTTCGCTATATCCATGAAAAATATTTTTTAAGTATTTTTCGAGTTATAAGGCTCGAAAGTTACAGTACAGCCGGCATTAGCATTACGTAAGTTGTCCAACCGACGGCTAAAACCTCTTGAATGTTGTTCAGGATCATGTCCTGGATAACATTTATCAAAATCAAGGCCATTGATTGTATCTCTTATTTTCATTTTTACATAAAAATGAATTTGTGTAATGCTAATGCCGGCTGTACTGTAACTTTCGAGCCTTATAACTCGAAAAATACTTAAAAAATATTTTATTATAGTGTTTTGGAAAGCTCTCGAGGTAAGCTACAAAGAATATGTAATGAAAAATAGTGGATTTGATTTAAGAAATTGAAGGTGGCCTTCATGTAACCTTTAAGCGACTATCTAAGGTCAAACCAATAGTACTATTTTATGGCCTCCTTGAAACCATACAACTTTTGTCTGAAACATTTTTTTGTAAAATGCAAGGGAACGGAAATATTTGGAGTGATAGATTAAAATGGATCATTCTGTATATACATATATATATAAAACTATATATACCATACATATATATATATATATATATATACCTACAAATATACTTACAAAAAAATTATATATTTTTGGCATTAAGATAAGATACCTTCTTTCTTTCTTAAAAATTCTCTTTCTTTATCAAAAACAAAATTATTTCGCTGTTTTAACTTCTATATCTCATAATGGATTATTTACGGAACGTACCCAGGACACGGAGTCATAATTAAGTCATAATGGTATCACAGGACGTCATCATGACGTCATTTGATACCTAAAAGTTGCCTTATAAGTGACGAATCAGGTCATGATGATGTCCCCATGACTTCTGTGTTCTACTTGGATAGGAAAGAAATTTCTAAAAAATTATTTGTATTATTATGCATGAAAAGCATTCTAATCGCACTTTCCAGTCCCATTCGTAGAGTTCGATAGATATATCGCCGCGTATTTTACATAAAATAAATAATCCCCTAGTGTGTACGCAAGCTCGTCAAAGCACCTGGCCGCATCGTCCCGCGTCGAGTCGAGCCAAGCCAAGTCGCATCTGCGTGCGTGTCGCACAGGCGAGATTAATAAATCGCGCGCGGAGTCTCTCCACCTTTCTCTCGCGCCGACGCGCGTGCTGCTCGCGCAGCATAAAAATCTACGGGTAAGCCCATTTGCCGTAGGACCGCGTAAATCACCGTCATTGTCTTGTTGCTTTATTACTCCTGTCCAGTAGGCTCTCTCGCGCGGCCGCTGCCACCGCGAGGGACGAACAACGCGTTCCATGAGCTTACGCGTGTGTACGTGCGACAACAGCGTATGCATCGTAACACGTATACGAAACGCATCAGACGCAAGCGAGATACACACATACGTGCACGCAACCGCAGAGGCGCACACGCGGAGCCGCAGCAAACGAGGCGTTAGGCTAAGTTAATTCAACCGACTCGCCTCCCAAGTAGCCGCGCCGCGGAAAACGTGAATCGCTCGTCGGAAATGCACGGATCGTTTCTGTATTACCCCACGGCGCGATGCGGTACAGCAGTGTAGAAGAAACTGCACGCGGCGACGACGACGGCGGCGGCGGCGAAGCTCGCAAGTCGCAGTGGTGGCGGTCGTTGTTGCCCGCGCGTCCACGGTGCCGCCAACAGTCGGGGATCTTTGATCATCAGAGGGGGATTAGGTGGATGAATATAAGTCAGTTCCCTACTCCTCCTCTTCTTCCACCTCTTTCTCCTTCGTCCTTCTCCTTATTCGCCTACTCCCCGCGCGTTCCCACCCTACGCGAAAATGACTAATGCGTTTCGCGTACCCGAGAATTACCGCAGGGATAATGCGAAGGTATGGGAGTCCCGTCTGTCGGTGGCGCGCCTCGGGACGCATTATGTATGGTAGCCTAATTTTATTGCACCATTCAGGGAACGCCGCGCGCTCCCATCGTGCGCGGGTTTCTTTTCACTATGGAGATTACGGCGCGAGACTCTCTTTCTCTTTCTCTCTCATGGAGTAATATCGGAAATTATGGCGAGCTCGTCGTTCTCAGATTGTCGCAAATCGAAAACTCCACCGTCAAGATCAGAGTGGATAATGTGAATATTGTCACGAGAAGCGAATCTATATGGTTTATATAAAGGATTTTTATTATGTCTACATACACAGATGCTGATATAGGATGAAACGAACAACAAATTGTTTGCAAATAAAACAACCTATTTATGCAAAGAAATATTCGATAAATTGAAAGATTCAGGTATATTACATTATAAAAATCTTTTAATAATGTAATTTATTTACAACTGAAATAAACACATTAATATATATTTTTAAAAAAATATATTAATACTATAGTTTTAAAGGATCGGAAAAAAACCCAATTTTTCCGCGGATTTTTTCGGTTTTTTCCCAAAGGTGGAAAAATTCATTTTG
>NW_017255975.1:5399416-5564476 GCF_001594055.1 Mycetomoellerius zeteki
TATTATGTCTTTTATATAGCAAAAACAGCAATTTTTTCAAAAAACCAATTTTTCGGAAAAAAAACCGAAATTTTTCCGATTTTTTTCCAGCAATTTGTGTGAAAAAAGCGGCTTTTTTAAAACTATAATTAATATATTATAATTTCCACAAAAAAGCTGCGAATGTACAGTAAAATAAATTTGGATGTAGGAAGCTTACTTGTATTGTAGTACTTTCGCAATACACAGTGTACGCTTATTACATCTATATTTCATATTATTTATATTTTGTCTGCTCGTATTAGACTTATGATTCGAGGAAAATTGGAAGCGCAGTGTTAACGGGTTGTCGCGGCGAACGCGAAAGTGCACTCCTTGGTGATAAGTCGCGCCGCGTGCAATTCTCACTTACTCGCCCTCCCACCGGCGGTGCACCGTTGCGCGTATCTCCCCGATACACATATTCGCGGGATGCAATCTTCGCTGCCATCGCCGCAGCGGTGCATAATGAACGGCTTCTTTTGCAAACGGCACGTTTGCGGCAGCATTCGCTGTTGTTACACGGTTGCATCGGCCATCGCCTTCCTATTGGTACATATTCCGACGATTTAGCGTGCACGCTATAAAAGGTCCACCACATCGCGTCCTTACTTTGTGAACCGAGAAGAGAACAGCGCAGACACGGTGCACCGTTAACCGAAGCTAAGACCGAACTCCGCTACCGGGAGAGGAAGGTCGCCGAACGATATCTACGACATTCCGATTCCGCATGAACGAACAGAAAATACGATGTTGCACTGTCTCCCTCGACCAACCCTTCCTCTTTTCCTTTTCTTCTCCTTTTCTCCATATGTCATCGGTTCTCTTTTTCCCTCGCTTTTATTCTCGTTTAACCGTTTCGTTCACTTTGCGAGCATATTTATAATCCAGGAAACAAAATGGCAAGTGCATGGTAGAGGCTCATTTGCAAGATCCACCTAAATTCAACTCACGAGCATGGGCATCGTGTAATTGTAACAGACTTGACTGTCTAAGCTGCTGCGGTGATTCGATTTTGTCCATTTCGATGCATTGCTGAATTGTTACTTTCTTCGCTTTTCGAGATACATGTACCATTATATATACATATATATATATATCACATTTTATTATAATAATATTTATAATATCGTTTATAATAATTTCTCATCTACCGAGTATTATATACAACTGTTATAAAACATGTCTGAAAAACTCTGAAATATTTTATTGATTTTGTATTGATTTTTGTACTGATAATGAGTTTGATGTAACTGTCATTGTCATCAATTTAGAGATTGTAAAGTGAAATAAAAAATTAATCTATAACGCGGAAGAAAATTAAATTTATGTAAAAAATTGGTAAATAACATTTGTAACTAATTTATGGATATGGAATTAAATACAGTAATAAGTGTACAATCGATTAAAATCACGTGAAGAATTAAAATAGGCGTTTCGATCTTATTTTGCTGCAAACGATTTACTTAATTATCTTAGCGCGTGGCACACCAAGTGCGCAATTGCCCTTGCTGAAACTGCTCTCGTCAGGTGTCCGCAATTATATTCGAGATTACGCTCAGATGTGATGCTGCGATAATGAGCGTAATCACGAGTGCTTCGCATCTCGCAAAGAAGCGTGCTTAAGAAATCTTTACTGGGTGGCAAAACTATGGGATTGTATTCAAGTATTCTTTTGTAATCTCTTTATTGCAAACTTATTTATTTTATACAGTTTTTTTATTTATGGACTATTTATATGTACATAGGAATAAAGAAGTAATTGTAGTTTCATTGATAAAATAAAATTCTAACATAAATCTAGCTACAAAGTAGAATGAATTATTATCCATAGATCGAGAGTTTACGATTTAATTTATTATATTGTATATTCATATATAATTATTCATATATATAGTCCGTTTTTTTAAATTTAATATTATTATGATTTATCAGAAAGTATAAACATTTTTATTAATTACTCTTTTTTTATTTATTTAATTTAAAATAAAATAGATTTATATCAAATATATAAAAATATTAGTACGTAGGACAGTTTAGTTCCTAAATTGATATTGTGTTTGTCGAAAGAACAAGATGTCTAAAGTATACGGTTCCTTTCACTCCTCTTCTCGAAGTGTTGACAACATAGCTTAATGCTCTGCTGTACGTCTTAACGGTTGCAGCGTACAATCATAGTAATAATGACTACTCGAAATAGACACAGGCAAACGCTGACTACCGTTTACTCTCGTCACACCCTGATATTCTCGCGACCGCAAGGCGTGTCTGCAACTATAGTTTCGCCGGCTGTACGATTTGTGGTTGAAAGTATCGTTGCAACTTGAAGCTACCAAATACACATACATATTTTGTTTTCGTTGCAATGTCAATGAGGAATTAGTTGAAACGTGCTATGTTCCGGCAAAAATCTTTAGCCATCCCTTAAACATGAGAACCAAACAATGCAAAATAATTACAATTATAATGTCCTTGTCATTCGATCAGATTTTGCACTACGATAATTTCAACTTACAATTAGTTTATTGCGTTTGATCGATTACGATAATTCTAAGCTATCCAAGATCACGAAAACCAATCACGTTGTTGTAAATTTAATACAAAATTGTAGGTTTCTTCAGGCATGACTGATTCGCAAGGTCATTTAGGAAACCCAAGGACCTGAGCTCGATATGCAGTACTCACATACATTTACACATAACATACAGTTGTACAAAATAGTTGTGAGCAAAAGTGAAACGTAATTCAATCTTGGAAAACAGAAGAATAAGTTTCAGATTTATGTAATAAAGTTTTATTGATAAAAACTTTAATGAGTTAAATATTACATAAACTTAAAAAAAACAAGATTAAACATATACATACGACATAACATATGACATGCGTAAAAAAAAACATTCGTTAAATAATAAAACATCTATTATAATCACGTTTTATGTGAGATACTTTTTATGTGAGAAATTAGTTTAAATGATAATTTTTTCCAACATTCGATCTATCTAAAGAATGCGTTTTCAGTTCTGTGTCAAGGATTTATTATAGTTATGGGCTTAGTCAATAGAATACCACCGGTAGCATCACAATGCACGAAAAGGCGCAATGTAACCTGTTGATCCCACGAGAGTTTTTAGAATCCGCAGCAGCAACAGCGGCGGTAGACGCTGACGACATAGTAGCCTCTACCGCAGCATCCCCGGCGTTCTTTACACGTCGCGCGGGATGCGCGTACACGCGTGCCCCGGCTTCCACACGTCGCCGGTGCCGGCGTGCGAACACGCGAGCAACGAGACCGAACTCATGTGGGTGCGCCATTCGCGTGTGGTAAAGACGTTCAGTCGGTCGGTCGAGTAGTACCGAGAGAAAACGAAGGTAGATTGGCGCAAACGAAGCGAACAAAAGCGAGAGAAAGAGAAAGAAAAGGGGAGAGTATGCATGTGCGTTTCGGTGTGTGTATGAGACGAAGAGAGAACGAGACACGGAGGGCGACAGGGAGAGCGAGGGATACACCTAGCTGAGGAGCGAACGGGTCGGCCAAGATTGCAGAAGAGGGAGAGCGGCCCCGCGCGCGCGACTAGCATTAGTAGTAGTAGTAGAAGTAGTTCTAGTGGCTGTAGTGGTAAAGTAGTAGTAGGGTGTACCTTACTCCGGTGAGCGGAGGCTGCTGTCAGTTCTCCCGAGACCATAGAGGCTCGAGCCATCGCGAGATCTCCCTCTTGACGAACTCCCACTGCACAATTCATAGTAGCGCCTCGTCAAGGTGACACCTTGATTGTCATCGGGAGTCCCGGTTGGCTCTTCTCGCGATTGCGAGATTTCACGGGCAGGAGAAGGGAACGAGAGGGTTACTGAGAACGAGCAGAAAGAAATACTAAAAGAAACGGGGTGAAAGGGAGAGGTGATCGCATCGATTATCGAGATGATCGATGGACATTTTCGAGGATGTTAATTTAGATATCACGCAAAAATTTATGTAATTAGGAAAGAGGCGTATCATTAAAAAATCGACGAACTCTTATTAAAGAAACACGCGTTTTTGTTTTGACCTCATTAGCGTCGCGTTTGATAATAATAGTTTAAATAGATCTGAAGAAACGGAGTTTGATCGAATAGATTACGCGAATCAAAGTGAGCTACGGCATTCACCTGAAAAAGGTGTGAACTCGCAACGGCAAGCATCTTATTAAGCGAAAGTGACAGTGTTTCGCGCGTAAACGAGCTACCATCCGAATTGTGAAGAAGTGTGAACACGAGTGCGGTAATACGACGGGTTTCCCCGCTGAAGTCGTCCGACTGGCGCTGGTGAACAAGGTAGGACTCATTCTCCATCGCCGGATTGCAGCAATATGTTCTTTACTCAATCCAAGATATTGACACTGCCTCGGTCTATTCTACAACGAGCTGCAAAATAACTCTTCTATACAAACAGTCCATCCTGCTACCAGTATTTATTATCAAATACCTCCTTTCTCCAGCTGGAGTACGTTATTGCCCAATTGCGTTTCAGCCTTCAGGAAACAAAACGTGACCTTCTGTACCTTTCAAATGCCATTCTCAAATAGAAGTCAGGTAGTTAAAATGTTAAACACAAAATGCTTTTAGGTATTTGTTTAATTATAACTTCATGCGAAAAGTGATTACGGTGAATGTCTTTATCATGTAATACACACATACTTGCGCATTTCTCTGTTTCTTTTCTTTTTACGTTTTGCGGAATTGTATGTTGAGAAATTACTTCCAGTTTTCTAATTTATACGTAATGTTTGATCTAGCCGAGTAAACGCGCAATCGATTCATAGTTAATAACGTAGAGAGTTCCTTGGGAATGACGGAGCGTCGACTGACATTAAGTTTTACTCTCTCTTTCATCTGGCTCGTAGCGGCATTCGCGTATACATGTGTATACTCGCGCACGTGCATGTGTGTCTGGGAGCACCGGAGTAGGGCGATTTGTCAGTCAATTTCTTATCGGATTAGAGGCACTTAATGTACGATTATACCAGTGCCAGGCGCAGGTGCACTGGCCCTAATCTTGCTTCCTCCAGCTCATGTTGCCCCTTGCTGCGTGCCATTCCAGCCGCTCTAACACCGAACGCGTTCCGCGGCCTATCGGGATAAGTTAACACGGGGTATCCTTTACAACGGCTCCGATAGCGATTTACTGTAGCGATTTGCCGCGGTTCTCTCCGAGGATCGTTAACCTGCAACAGTGACCTACGGTCATTCTGATCTTTTTAGTTACACGTTTTTACGCTCTCTGCCTTTAGGATGGCACAATATATGTTCATCCTTTTGAATGGGAGAAAGGCAGATAAGACCGTGGGAAAGAGAGTTAAATGCAATTTTTAAAATTTAATCGAAATAGAGATTGCTACTCTAAAAAAAAAGGAGAATGAAAGGTATCTTTTAAAGTATGCTTTGTATTTTTCCTGTAGAGTAAGAAAGTCGATTACATAAATAATTCGTAATAACATATATTAAAATGAAATCAATCTTACGTAGCGTAAAATGAATATGTATTGGTTAAGCGATTATCGTTATATAAAAATCTATTGCATATAATTCATTCGTGATTTTTTTTATATTGAAGTATACATATAATATTTCATCAACAATTTTTATTTATCTAAAAAAGTAATAGTCAAGCATATTTTAAATATTAATTTTGAAAGAATATACAGATAATTATTATCAAATCTTTTATTGTGTATAAAATACGTATTTTGTAATATGTAGAATGTTTAACAATGTATTCGTCGAAATATGTGTGTGCTCGTTACTAATGAAATATCACAAACAATTCTGATGCAACAAATGGCAAGCATGGTTAATACCGTAATTGTCATAATGTTACGTGCCGTATGTTTGAGCAAGTACTTAACCCGATGACACCTTTGCGGTACTGTTACCACAACAATGCTAATTCAACGCACACGAGATATGCAGATGACCTCAACCTCAAAATTATAATACATATAGACGCAGTTTATGATACAGAGGGGACAACTATAAATCACTTATTTGTAAAGACAAAATTGACAATTGACTTAAATAATTATTGTGCCTCGTAATTTATTTTAAAATTTGATTTATTGAATTAGAATCATCATACACAATAGAATTCTAAAGTAAACTAAAAAAATTATTGTAAATATTTGTTTCGTGTTAATATTTTGCAAAGAGAATTGTAAAATATTAGAAGAATTTTAGAAAACATTTTTTGTAAGAATTTTGCCACAGATCTGCGGAATATTTCGTTTGTCTCGTTATTGAACCAATCTGTTCAATTTGTGTTCGTGAACCACTTTCATTAATCGTTTATTCGCTCATTTGAATCTCAAGCGCAATTAGCATCGAAATGCAACGCTCACTCTCGCTTTCGATGATGAGTCGCCAGTCTGAATCGGCAATCGCAAAACCATCATCGTCAACAGAAGGTAATAAGGATGACGACGAAGAATCGCCGTGTTTCCTCGCTCGACTGGATAAACTCGGGGACTTTGTCGGTGCGGATATTTCTTTGCCTCACTTGTTGTCGTTGTAAGGAGTGTAGGTTTAGTAGCGCCGCAAAAAGCGCCGGTGTGCATCCTTCTAATCGCTTTGCATTCTTGGCGCGGATCCCATTTTGTCGTACAGCGAACACAGACGCGGTAGCCTTCGTTCAACAGAAAGCAATCTCTGTCATAAAGATTCTTTTCCCATCCTTTTTTTGTTGACTGACGTTTTCCAATTTTTTCTCTTGCGTAAGCATTGAAATATATCACAAACAATACTATTTCTTCTCATATAAAGATCATATTTTATATGAAAATAAGGAAATTTATTTTTAAAAATGCAAAAGAATTAGGCAAATAAAATAATGAGACAAAAAAAGTATATCTGATTCTCGAGAAAAATATTTACTATAGTTTAATACTAGATGACACTTTTGTTGGTAATATAATAATATTGATACATTTGAATAATAAATAATTACTTTTCTGTATTTCTATATTTTTATTAATTTATAATTAATGCATATGCATTTTTAAATTTTTAATGTTTATGTCAGAAATTACATCGTGCCACATAACATTCATTTTAAATATTTATTCTAAAGATATTTTAAAATATATATAGTTTTACTCGTGTGGACAAGTTATTAATCTACAATACAAAAGACAAAGCTATAATGACGCTAAAACAGTGTTATATTTTGAAGCAAGAATACAATGAAATGATGAATTATAACAAATCTTAATCAGGAAAAGCTGTAAGGTTTAAGCGTTAAAAATAGACCTCCATTCTATAAGGTTTAAGCGATATAAAAAGATAATACGTACGATTTGTTTGTGCAAAACGTTGTTCTATAAAATGAAACAAAATCAACATCTTCAATAAGTTTGACAGTAAAATTCTAAAGGAGGTCATAGATTCACGCGGAGGGTATCAATTTCTAACTAGATTGCGTTCAGGTGGGCAATCAACGAATTGACCGGGGCTCTTTATCAGAGATGGTTAATCTCGAATCTCGGTATGCGGCGAAAGACACTCCACCGAATAGCGTGAGCATCGCGATTCGAAAGCTCGCGCGTCACATCGTCAAGTGGTTTCCAGGAAACATCGGATTCCTCGCCTTAATGCGAACCTGTTCGCTCGAAACGGCCTTCCTACGCCGAACAATGGCTGTGGGCATAGGCGTGGGTGATCAACGAAGGATACAAAGCAGATCTGATCTTATACGATCCAACAGGGAGATAAAGTTAGGCCATATAGCAAAACGTGTCCGGCACGACGTCGACCACGAACATCGTAGTAGAAACTTGGTTGTCCATTTTTATGAGTTTTACGATTTTGCAGAATCCAACACGTGGATGTCTGTAACGTGCATTATTAAAATTAGATGCCAATTCAAAATAATAAATTTTGAAAATTTATTTTATTTACATCTATTTACGTTTCTTTGCGAAGTATTTTATATTACATTGTATTGTAATAGTTTTTATATATGATATATATATATATATATATACAAGATTTTGACGTACGTACATAAATCAAAACTGAAATATTTCAAGCAAATTAGGTTGTCTTTATTCTTCAGATTTTTATTTCAAATCACACATTTGAGATCAAACAATTATCCCAATTAAGTAAGATAAGCCAAAATTGCAACCGCACTCACGATCGTGGTGCAACTTTGTCGCGCGTTCGCGAGTATTACTCCATACCGTTTTCGCAAGTGATGATAATTCGATATTTAAAGCAAACAATGCATCAACTGATCTCCAAAATTTACATGCTTTATAAATCTCAACACCGATAAGTAGGCGCCAGGCACGAGAGAGCGTGCCACTCTTTCGCAAATTTATATCAAGTTCTTACTCGAAATACAGAAGTCTCTAAAAATCACGAACGTGGACGGCTCTAACTGACTGCTCAGCTACGATAGATAGAGGGGGTGGTTCGTGGCCGGGAACGGATTAAATAAGAGATAATTTAATTAATTGGCATCTATTATTATATATAAAATAAATTTAACTTGTATGATTTAGTAAATAATACTTACAAATATATATACAAGATAGGTAGGTGCGTAGAGTTTTCAAATTTGTCTGACCATCGTCTACTATAACTACTTAAAACGACTGGTGCTTTATAGACTGTGCTTTATAGTCGACTAATTCTTATAGAGGTTTCATTCGCGATCTGCATTTGACTTTCACGAGAGGCTAATGGCCACGTAACGAAGAGCTCATCGAACAATCCTACACGTGAAACCAATATAAGAATGAACGAGCTCTCAGCCAAGCTTGTAGGAGCTTAAGGACAAGCGTGTAGAGCGCGGCGGAACGTTTAATCGGCGGCGTCTCACGGTCCATTCTTTTTCTCAGTCGCGCAATCCCGGAGCAGCCCTGTAATTTAACGACGCGTTAGGCTGATTTTACAACCTGCCAGCAGACTCCACTTTGAACACGATCCGTCGGAGGAGAGAAAGACAAAGTGAAGACCGAGAGGGAAAGAAAAATTTATTCATGTAGAGCCTGGTCGATATGTGTTCTCTTGCCCGAGAAAAGCCGCGGTAGGGATTAACAGGTTATCGTGTATCAAGGACTGGCGCGCGTAATTACGTTCGTTACGTGGCGTTACGTCGCGTTACGTACGTTTACTCTGTGCCGCGATGCATCGCTTAGCTCGCTTTCTCGGCTAGCGAGGCTGGAAAAAAGGGTCCTGGGAAGGAAAAAAAAGCGGCAGCAGAAAAGTCCTCTCGACGAAGCGACGGAATGAGGAGCGAAGAGGAGGAGTAGAAGAGGGTTGAAAGGATGAGATGAGAGAGGCGGGAGGACTGAAAGTCCGAGGGTCTTCTATTTCTCCGTGTTCTTGAGGAATTTTTACGACTACCGACTGTCGGGAGTGTCGGCTAGCCCTTCAGCTAGGATAGACCTCTTAGAATTTAGGACTACGTAGTTACGCGAGGAGCCACGTACCACTTGTGGCTTTACTACTTTCACGTTTAAACGGCTATTAGCGGCGATTCTCGCGACGGAAGGCTTCGAACCACAATCCCTCCTTCATCTTCGCCTCCGTTTTCCGCTCAGCTTCTTCCACCTCCGTGGTTTTACGTCTCCCTCTGAGTATCTCCGCTCGTGTCTTTGTTCGCGCGATGATCAAGTGCAAATATGCGCTAGTTTTAATCTTCACTAACACAGGCGCGAACTTAATGGAACTTATCGGAATAATAAAGTTTGACAGAAATATAGAGCTAATATCTTAATATCATCAGTGCTAAAATTGATAAAAAATTAAGAAAGAGCATTTGATATTATGGCATAATATTATTAAATATTTAATTGAAAGAATTCATGAAAATGAATGAAATTTAAAACTTAAAAATTATATATACTTTAATATATAATTTTGCTTGTTATTCATTTAAACGCGATCAAACATAACACGTAAACACTTATTTTATTGAAGCATGTATTAATATCACTATAAATACTTTTTAATAAACTTTCAAAGGATTTTCAAATTTTCTTTGAATTTAAATTGAATTTCAATATAAAAATTTTACAAAATAAATTTGTTAAGAAATATTGACCAGTTATTGATAACACATGTTTTTTGAAAAAATAATTGTACCCATTTACGTTACTTATTAACATATATATATATACTCTAATTATACATTTTTCAAATTTATCTTAAAACTCATAATGATTTAAAATTAATTGTCAAGGAATACTAGCTACGTTTACACCGTGCTCTTAGTCCGCGACCTATACGATAAGTGTCTTCGTTTAACTTACAGGATAAACAAGGACACTTATTGTATAAGCCGCGGTCCAAATGCACAGTGTAAACGTAGTCAATATTCTGTGTGAAATAAGACAAAAATTGATTAATTTTCTTTTGTTCTCTGTATATCTTTATTTTTTTATATTTCATATTGATCCCCTTCTTGACCCGGGTAGCGATTGAGTAGCGATTGCGAAGGAGAAAAAAAGAAAAGATTACGGAATAAAAGAAGACGGCGCTTTCGCGAGGCGGGCGCCAGGCCTCTGATGTTTGAGAGTCATCGCCCGCTCGGTTGTGTTTTTGCCTCCCCGTGGAAGTGTATGCTAAGTAAAGGTTATCGGAGTCGTGAACGGCGAAAAAGGAGCATCGGAGCAGAGCGGAGCGGCGGTGACCGTTGCCAATCTTTCACTGCTGCTACAGCATCTTCGAGAGCAAGTGTAACCGCGACGAACAGTGTGAACCATCGGCAAATGCGAGTACATTTCGAACCTTCGAAGATGAGAAAGACGGACGGAGTCATCACCGTCATCGCCACTGCGAGGAAAACGTGACGATTCGGTTCTTCTTTTTTTCTGACTGTCTCTTTCTCTCAACTGATTGACCACCGTTAATCTTACAGCTACTGTCAAGCAACATTGTCTCGAAGTTAACCGTGAAAGCGTCGCTTTCGTCTCGCTCACAAACTCGACATGGAAGACTTCGTTCCTACGGCTGGTCGCTAAGTGAATACAGACATGATGGTCAGACATAGCATGGTCTGTTTTTTTTAATGCACTCAATATATTTTCTATTTTCTCTTATTTCTATCGTTTTTCTAATACCAGTATTCCTTTTTTTATAAGTTATATCTATTTTCTTTTTCAGCAGAAAAAAATATGTAATAATTCCAAAATGTTTGTTAAGCTTTTCCATGTGTGAACTTTTTTATGATTACAATGATTTTTTTCAATTTAATAATATTATAGTTTTATTAACATGTTCCATGCAGGACCAATTTTAAATGATTTGACCTGTATGGGTCATCAGTGATCTACAGTACTTTTGTTTTTGTTGAAATAACACATTATTTCATGGTGATTTTTAAAAATTACAAAAATTATATTACTACAAAGAAAGTCTGATGTACCATTATTGTAACAGATATCATAATTATATATTTACGTACGATATCAAAAATTAATTTATAATAATGTTTTTTTTTATAATCAAAACATCAAGCCTGAACAAAAAGTCCAGCGTGGATCATTGGTAGCTCACACAGTATTGAGCATGTTAAGTTAGCAATTTAACAGGATCGCAACTTTAGAAAAAAATAGGAAAAAAATAGACTATTAGATCTCACTTTCTCATTTAACATGATTAATATATTAAATCATATTGAATTGTAACGTGACTGCCTCCAGAAAAAGATAACAGAAACAGAAAGTACAAGCTGTCTGACAACCTCATGATGTCGTTACCTACTTGTCATTTCATAATTTATAGGCTTACGTACAGAATATCCTATCATTATCTTTCCTTTTCCGCCTTTTCTATTAGCTCTTCAGATATGACATGTATGCGTATATTATTTGCGGTATCTGCAGAAAAAAGTGCAGTCTCATGCAGTGAGCGTTATATCGAGCATCATTGACAGGTTCCTATTACCATTGAGTTTCTTTCTATGTACGTGCATACATATGTATACACACATACGATATTTTTCTCCATATCTACATCATAAAATTATTATCCTTGTGCTTATTTCTGCCATACTTCATCTTCAATAACTATAATGACATCTCAATCCCAGAGTAGTAGACAGTTTATAAAACAGGTAAAAATATAGCAACTCATGTTGACTTGTTATCTTTTTAATTCTGCATAAGTATATTAATTTGTTTTATGATCTTTATGCATAATGATCTTATTTAAAAATTTATCGTAACTACTCATATCAAAACAATTATGCCGTTAAATCGAAATTAGTCAAAGGTGAGAAATCTTCTTTTATTGAAGATGCTTTGTATCATTTTCGTATTTATAATTTATAAAGACCGGTCCGTATCTCATGATGGACGATCCGGCGCCAAACTTATGCAGACGACGACTATTAGTCCCTCTGGAGTAAAGAAAGGGATCGAAAGATCGCGTAGCGACAGAACAAATTTACGATCCATAAAGGTTCGTCCAACAATCGGTGTCTTGAGTACGCGTGCTGTTCCAAACGAGTTAACGCCATAGGCGCCGACAAGGAGTTTTCTAAAAAAAAGTTAATACAATTCCTAATTATATAAATAAAAATCAATGTTGTTAAAATTGTATTAACCTCATTAAATTTGTACTAACAATACATTGCAACTTTATAAAAATGGGGACAATACATACTAATTAAATTTTCGTTTTCTTTCACTTTTAAATAAAATTTCACTTATTTGTACAAAATCATTCTTAAAAATATGTTTATACACAAATAACGGAAATTTCATATATAAATTCAAGAAAATGTTTCTTAAACATTGATAAACATATTCTAATAAATGTTATTTTTAAGAAATTTATTACTAAGATGTTATGCGTCTCAATTTTTATTTTTTCATAAAATAAATTCAATTTTTTTATAAGATAAAGTTTCAAAAGAGTTTCAACACTCTTTTTGCCATCCGCGTCGCGACGCTCATGGTCGACGGTATCTTCTCTTCTCGTGTTCTCGAGAAAATAATATCCCAACGACGATTCGTCGTAACGACGCATGTTGCCGCATGTTTTCGGCGCTAAGTTTCTACGAGGCGCCAATATCTTTTTAATGGTTCGGAAACGCGCCGGAAATTAAGACCGCTAAGCGAATTTACGAGCGAAAAAGTTCCGACCTGTCATCAGCGTCTAGTGTGCGTATTTCTAGCCGACGATAACAACGGCAGGGTGGCGAACGCGAATTACTAAGGAACGGAAGTCGTCACGCGAGCTTCTTAGAATCGATATAGCTTTCAACGTCTATATTAGCGCCCCGCCGTTGTTTTTACCGGGGCGAATTTCAGACGCGAGGATCCCCGGAATCCCTGTCCGGTTCGGAATTGAAGCAATAAATTGAGGAAGGCTCTATCCAAGGGTTATCTGAACAGAATCATCCTTCTTCTTCTTTTTCTTCCTTTACACGATGATCTTCCGTTTGAGAAACAGTGTCGTTTGAGCAGAAGAAACTCTCATCGATTAAGAACGTCTGCTTACTTTCCTGATGACGTAAAAATATATCGCAATATTTTTTCTTGGTGAATCAAAATTATTTGTGTATAGAATTTTATGAAAGCGAAGAATACATGTTAAATGTGAGTTAGCATAAAATGCTGAATTAATATTAATGCCTTTGAAGTAAGAGGAAATGATTTATGTATAGTACTTATAATTTGTAAAAGTTCTATTCAAAGTTCTATCTAAAAATTTTTTATTTTATATTTGGTTTTGAACACCAGTATATTTACAATATTTCTGTAATTCAACATTAACATTTTAGAAATCTGCAATTTCTAATTTTTATAAATATATGGATAAATAAAGAATCATTCTTCTTAATCATCTTTTTTAAATTCAGTCTCTTCAATTTGACGTAAAATTTGTGCGTGTAAATTGTATGGTTGGGAAGATCACGTTCGTCCCTTGTTGGGAGGACAAAAAGATTCGCGAGAGGACAAAAAGTGACTCCCGCGCGTTGCGTTGTGTCGGCTTTCAGGACAGAAAGATGAGTGAAAAGAACCGTCTGCGGAGCGGGTAAGCAACCAAGCAGGGCAGGTAGGAGGTCCATTTAAAATAATGATAACTGCGTAATGAGACGACGGCCGCGTCGGAGGCGAGGAAACGGTTGGAATTATTAGCCGCATTTCCCGGTATCGAGGGCGAAGAGACATTTTCCCATCCCCGTTGTATTGCACTGTCGTTTGTACTGTTGTACATCCAGCACAAACGAGTGTCATCGGTAAGTACTCGTAAAAGCGGAGCGCGCGGAAAAAGAGCTAATGCCGGGAGATTCCTGAGGGAGGAAGATTCCGTCGCGACCGGAACTTTATGAAATTGGTGTAAGTACGTCACATTCTTTCCTCGTGCACGCAAGCAATAAGCAAACGTAAATTTCTGCGCTTCTTTCTGTCCGGTCGGACGTTTAAAATCCACTTTGGTCTGTCTGGTTGCACACAATGGGACCACCCAACGCAAAAGTAAAGAAAAAACTACAACTTTTCAAGCAGTGTTACTATTCTATTATATTAATAACAATTGACTATATATTAAAACAACTATAAATATATAGTTATCTCTAGTAGTATAAATGATGGTAATTGCAACCATTTTTTCTCTCAATAATTTTAAATGATTTCTTTTTATTTATTTAACAAAAAGGATTATAGATTTTTGTGCTTTTTTTAATATATCACTTAATATATAATTATGCTGAATACAAAAATAAAAGTGTTAAGAATTTAACGCGACTTGCTACGATTGGCATCTTAGTAGGTAGTCTGCTCGATCTACATTTGTCCATATTTATTATATGCCCGAGTGCAGCGAAAAGTCCTTGAGACGGTGCGATGGGGCTGCATTTTCTTCGATGAAGGGCAGTGGAGTAATTCGCGAGAGTGAGAGAGCAGGAGAAAGGGAAGGAACAGGGAGATAACGCGTTTTTAATGCGCGTCGTCGAGCATTACGATTTCAAACGCAGTAATAGAGGGACCTCCGCGCGCGGAATGTTCATTCTTGTTAGGGCGTACTTGCCTCGACCCGTTCGCGCGCGTTTCGCATCCCGTTTGTAATGCGCGTTTAATTGTGCGCGCGGAGCCCGCGACTTAATGAGGAGAATCAATCTTGCTCGCGCCGCATTCATCTCAATTCCAAGCGCTGCGCGTCCGCTACTTTTTGTTCTCGATTTCAATCATCAGGACGATTCAGCCCGGCATCTAATCACACGCAAGTGATCTAGGATTGCGCGAGGAATCCTAGATCATTTGCGTGTAATGCAAATGCAAAAGTGTTTAAGTTATTTTTCTGAAAGTTGATGAAAATTATTTTAAATAATACGAAACAGTCAAGAAATAAAATCAAACGTTTCTTTTAACGTGGTCATCCTCAGTGGTATAAACCAAATACAAATTATTGATGGACTATTCAAAGCTAGACAATACATATTATTACTTGAAACCAAAGCAGAATGAACCGAAGTTAGCATACTTTATGTATTTAGTTCTCTATACAAAATATGTAATTTGCAATCCAACAAAGAGTCTCTTGGAGTACAGATCGTCAACTTGTGAAGAAAAAGATGTATGACAACAATGATTTTAGTTATCCAAAAATCATAATTAAGAAGTCGAAGAGACACAACCAACAGAGCATCAATTGCAAATTAATTTTGTTATTCCCCCTGTGAGGTCATGAAATATTTTATATCGAAGTGATAATCTCACATTAATGATCAGCGATATTGTACGACCTAAAAATGTCCATCTTCTATAATGAAGAACATACTTTTCACCGTGTAGTATTTTTAGCTCAAATGATTTATTATTTTCGGCTACACTCTCTCACCGGTGAAGAATTATCGCGTTACTCGGTGCAGCGGCGAGCATGTATGCAAGGCTATTGGAAAGATAGGCACATTGTACCTGTGAAATCGATCTGGGCAGCCTTCGCCGACGCGTTTTCGCAACGCATATACGCGTGGGTCTCGTTTCATGTAGCGGTGATAATGCGGAGAAGGTGAAAGGGAGGATGAAAGGAGGTGCAGCCGGGCAAGGTAGAAGCGAGGAATTTCTATCTGCTGTCGGTCCATTTTTGACGTTGCTATCACTTTCATTTCAAATATATCATTTTATATTTCTCAAATATTAATATCGATATATCCTTAATTAAAGAATTTTATGAAAAACATGATATCCTTGCAATATTAATTGTTATTTAAGTTTAATAATGTTAAAACGGGACAAGTTCGCAATTTGAATAATTTTTTCCTGAAAAAAGAGAGTGTTAATAATAAGTCTAATACACCTTTGACCATAAATATAAACCCATATACCCTACAAATTGATATAAACGTTCTACATCTAAAAATAAATTTAAAAAATAGTTTTATTAAAAAATAACATTTGTTTTTATAATAATTTTAATATTTTGTTAATTCTTTATCTTTTATTATCACCTTTTTCAAGAAAATGTAACACAATAAATTGAAGGTGTTTTATGATTAACGCTGTACTAAAAACAAATTAATTTTATAAAGTTTAAATTTTTTTTGTTAAGTCAAAATCTTTACAATGTGCTAAATATACTTTGCGCGAAAGGTTATCAGTGAAGAAATATTAATAGTAGTATATTTTTCCTGGCATCCACCTATCAGACTTAATGCCATTTTCATGTAAGCTCACAAAAAGATGAAATGCACAAATATTATTATTCGATTCGATTAAGAGGAATTGCAAAGTGCATTATATTGCCGATCGCATCTTGAAGAAGTGCATTGCGCCTGTCGCCGTGGCGATAAACGAGTTTATCAACCGCCTCACAATTAGCCGCTCTTCATGGAGGCATTTCAGCGTGGGCATCGTCATCTCTAACGGGCTGTGTGTCGCAGCGGTGAGAGATGACAGATAGGAAAAGAAAGAGGAAGAGAGATAGAGGAAAAGAAAAGGACGGAGAGTAAGAAAAGAAAATTCGCGCGTAGGGAGTGCAGCGAACGGTTGAGGAGGCGGACGCCTCCGACGGATATTTCTGTGACATCGAGACGCTCATAAGCTACTTAGAACTTAGCTTAGCCACGGTCATCCGTAGGTGTGTACGCGGCTTTATTCCGTAACGACGTCCTTGCACCTTCCCACACGGAGGACGTTTTATAGCGCCAACGTGCGCCACGCTCGTTACGCTTTCGCTCGACGATGGTGCACCATGCCGCGTTATTGGGAATGAAAATCAAAGCGGCAGATCTTTCTGATGTTGGAACGGGACTACTGAACAGATAGTAAAAATAAAATAGAAAAAATAGACGTACTAATAAAATAATTTGAGATACTTATGCTCATTTCTACCAATGTAGATTAACTTTAATGGTCTAATTTACTTTATATCTTCTTCTAGTTCTACGATTTAAAAAAGGATAAATTAAATTAAAATTAAAATTAATCTATTTATTTTGATATAGTATATTGATATATCATAAGGAATCAACTCTGCATGTAAATGAAATAGCACTTACTGCCATTGATCAATATAATTATTAGACATTAAATAACGTATGCTACCATTAATATTGGATAAATCTAATAATAATTATGTTATTATAGAATTTTGAGCAATAAAAATAATGATGTAAAATAAGTAATTAATTGATTAAAACGAAATTAAAATGATAAAGATGAAAATATAAGAAATATGATAGGAAATGAATGATTTTAAACACAATTTAGATTTTTTTATAAAGATATGAGAAAAAAGTTAATGGAAGAGGAAAAGATAAATTTATGAGGATGATTCCACTTTTGCAAAACAGAGTTATATAATCTATGTATGTATTTAATCGTTGGCATATCATCGCGCACATATCGTCTTGCTGTGAACTTACATAATCGCGTCACTGCGAAGCGAGACGGGATGGAGTTTTTGCGAGTCCCGCGGGAGTTTCGCGCGATTCTCGCTTATGGTACGTAATTTAGAATTGCGATGGCATAAAAACGGTCGTACGCTTCTGACTACCCTAGGCGCGCAGGTATTGAAACGGCTGTAAATTACTGAGCGACTGCCGCATCGGCGCTATTGACGGCTCTAAAACGTTGCCCTGATGACTTAACTGGAAACTCTAAAACCAGTTCCTAATGACTTTTTGCGGTGGGACGGAGCGACCGGCGACAAAGACGAGAAAAACGCGCGGTCCACGACGAGTAAAGCACGAAGATGCGTGTTTATTACACCACTCCAAACGCACCGTAGCCACTTGAATTATTAAGAAACGTCGTAGCATCAAAGGCCAGCTAAGACGGACCACCACGATGAAAAGGAACAGCTGAGTACGCGGGTTGTTTCCACGTCATAAAGAGACCTATCCAACAACTAAAATAAATTATTGCACACAGCAGATTTTTCTGCTGAAAGAAAGAGAGAGAGAGAGAGAGAGAGAGAGAGAAGAGAGAAACGATGTCTTATCGCAACTTTTTTATCATTATTTCGTTGTGTATAGTCTATGCTAATTTGGTTACTCCAAAAAGTAATCAGATAATCTTGTTAAATCCGTTTTTAATATTTATAAAAAAACAATCACCAAAAAAGGGAAAAACAGAATGAAAAAGAGAGGGAAAAAAATCATTTGCAACCTTGTGCAAATTATTTCATGGCGAAAAGATTGAAGGCTGTATGGTTTTGCTTCTATTTGAAATGATTGAACGTTATTAACGTGATGTTGGTTTCTTTGAAATTGGCAATTATTTCGACAAGCATCGGGGCCCAAGGTTATTTCGCATACATATAAAATACCTTTTTTGAAATACATAGTTTATGCGGTGATCCTGCTGCGACAATAATTCTGCATACATTATATATTTTTTATAACAAGCTGATGAAAAAGAGAGAGAGAGAGAGAGAGAGAGAGAGAGAGAGAGAGAAGTCACGTTTTTATAGATTTATATACTATATTATCTTAAATGGAATTTCTTATTGAAATAATTTAAATACATTAATAAAACATGATTTTCTATTCGTGATTAATATGCTAAATTCATAATTAATCTAGATATTTAAATAAGAAATAAGGCCAATTTTTACATGATTTTTTCATATTGAATTCAACATATTTCAATATATTTTAGAGTTGAACTCAACATGCATAATTAGTTATTTCAAAAATAATTGTCGTCGCGTTTAGTAATCGCCGAGAAGGGAAAATGGAAGACAAACTAAAAGTTTATGGTATCGCGAAGATCATCGTCGAAGGTTAGCGAGGATGAAGAAAGATCGAGGAAGTGGAACGTGTTGGCGCAGCAATCTCGTTCGCGAGTTATCTCGCGCAGTGTAAGGTCGAGGGTCGTTTCTCTTCTCGACGAAAAGTGAGCCATTCGCTGCTTCCTCGTGCGCGCAAAGACATAGAAACAGCAGCGCTGTCGATACTAGGAGGTTAAAGGTCACCGTGGTCGTTACAAAGCATATCCATTTCTAGGTTCGCGGTTTCGTCTCGAGGACGAGACGACTTGCTCCTTGCATCCGTGACATGGCAAACCAGAATTCCCAATCCTTACCAATCGATCAGTTCCGTCTTTGTGTTGTGTGATAAGATAAAATTAATTTCAAAATAATTATATAGGAAACTCAAATATGAACAATGCTCTAAAAAATTTTTATATTAGCAACCAGTTTGAGCGTTCCATATAATTATTTTAATAATCCAATAAAATTATTTTCAGTATTCTGTATTTCGCTAAATTTTAAATGATTCATTAAAACCGTTCTTTCCATTCAAATTTTTTATTGAAAATCACGTATATGTTATCATCCTTACGGATTATAAAAATGGAAATCGATCAGAGACTATAAGGTCAAAGCTGGAGGTCGGTCGCGAATCGCACAGCGGAAATGATCGTTTCTCGCAGGAACGGCAGCAGTCGCGGACGCGTGTCGAAGGTCAAAGGTGGCGATGACTTCGTACTGTACGCCCACTTCCAAGTTGTCCGTCACGGAGGTGAATATCGCTGTATGATTGATAGGTCGATGCGCGCGTGTCTCGCCGCGGGCCCTGGCGCGATGCCCCATACGTGCGCATACAGACAACGTCGAAGAGAGGAGTCCCCTCCCGTATAAAGAGAAAGGGGGAAGAGACCTCTTGGTGCGCGAAGTCATAAGGTTAACTATTGTGGTGTACACGCCGTGGAGACACGACTACCACGCGAGCCCGGCAGGGTGAAAGTTTACGCCGCGTTTCTCTCCCTCTCGGGCACGCGCGCGTGCAATGCAGGCCCCGCCGAAGATGATGCGCCTTCGACGTAGTTTGCGGTTCCACGTGCGGTTTCTAAACATCCCTTGTAACAAGTTTAACTTCTTTCAGTAAAGAATTATTATTGTTTTGATTTATTATTGTAATATTTCATAAAACGCGTTATTCATAATGCACAAAAACATTATTTAACCTTTTTCATATTTTAGTGTAGAATTAATAATAAATGATCAATAATAATGACTACAAATATAGTATATATGCATGTACATAGTACATATACATATAATTCACATTGAATTATTTAAGCATTAAAAATCCAGCTTTGACCGTTATAGGCTTAAATTCTTACTTGTTAGTGTAGAATCATACATGTGCTAAATTACATGTTGCTCAATTACAAACAAATCACAATTTTCTTGAATTTTGCACATTGGATTGAAATAATAAATTGGATAATTATTTATTTATTTCTATTATATTTCTATTATACTATCTGGAAAAATTAAATAACAAATGTAGGAATAATTTTATCACGCTATTTTCAGTATTTGATCTTGTTTATTATCTCGAGAGGAGAGGAGACATCTGCGTCGTCATTGTGTGGAAATGATTACGCGGAAGATTTCGCGTCTCTCATTTGTCTCATATGAGGTTTGCGTGTACTCCGGAATGTCGCTCCTGCGGCGAAGTACCAGTCCAACTAAACACTTCTTGGTTAATTGACCGAGGCGCCTAATTAATTAAGTGCCGTCCCCTGGCGCATTTGCTTAATTGCCAAGCTCCATCTCGCGGTCAACGAACGTTTCATACAAACGTTGCTCGTATGATTTTTTGATTCCGGTTTTTCACACGAATCGTGCGTATCTTTTCTTTATAAATTACATTAATATAGAACATGGCAATGTATAATAATATTTCTAGTTTTTACGCTTTGATCGTAACAGGAAATTAATTTTATTATAATACTTATTATAAATTAAAAATTATGTTCGCGATTATTGTTTTTATCACAAACATTAATTGTAAAAAAAGAAAGTAAATAATTAGTAAATTTATTTAAACTATAAACAAGATAAAAATCTGACTTTATATTTCTCAAACGGACCGCCAGAATAATAGAAGCGTAATAAAAATACTTTAGTAGTCTTTTAAAAATGATTATAACACACGTGGCATTGTGCAAGAAATTCTGTCGGTGCCATGAACACGGCATACAATTTAATGCGCGATTACGCGACACGAAGACTATGTTTGCCGCGCGATCGCATTAATTTCATAATTCAAATGACGCTTACCACGACCCTTTTCAGAACCATGCCCTCTTCTAACATTGTGGGCAATTCATAGTGCAAGAATCCCCGCGGCGGATTACAATAGCGGCTCCAGTTTCCAGCGCAAAGTCGCTCGTATTCATGTGGCGTAATTAATAACAGCGATGGAGACATCTGAAATACCAGAAAGATGTGTTTACGAGTTGCTTTTAATAATCGTTCAAAATGAATCCCTTATAATTAAAAGAATGAATGATGTGAAGAATAAATTGCTTACAATTAGGAACACACTTTCTCTGTTAAAAATTTTCCTACTATTTAAGATTATATATAAAAACTTCCCAGGTAGCAAACTGATGTTATTTGTCGTCATTTTAACATCAAAATGATGTTTTAAATATCCTTAAAATAACGACAAATAACGTCACCTTTCTGTCTGGGTTTTTAAAAATCTATAAGACACAACTCATATTGAGTAATTTTACAAGTAACAAGTTTTCTAACTTAACTTTAGCTTTCTTCAAGAATTATTATTACAATATTTCTTCCCTTTTTTAGTTTATGTGGCTGAAATGAATAAAACCTATTTTATTGCAATATCTATAAAACACAGGTAAAACACGTGTAGATGTAATATCGTTAGGATTAATTTATTATAGAATTAAATAATATGCAATGTGAGTGTCTGCGGACATTTATGTCTTCATGTACTCCAAAAGTTCAGACATGAGATTCGATAATAATAAAGAATATTTTTGTACAAAATCATAAAATAACGACGACGTAATTAAACGCGAAAAACACGTTGTTTATCCATCGTTACGTTATTTATTTGCAGATGTATGATTTACTCATCGTTTCATCATTAATACTTCATCATTTCTCGAACTAAGTCGTGTGAATACGCTTTTAGCGCGACGACGCGCTAAGCAGAATCGAGCGAGTTAAACGCGCGCCTCGTGCTAAGCATGGTACGCGCTTTAACCTTATTTATATACCGGGATTCGATGGAATTAATAGCCACGCCCCGTACGAGCGCGATCCCTTCGATTTCCGGGGCCGCGGTCCCGGAAGAAATCCTTTCTATGCGTGTGCATGCGCGCTCGGGAGAGCACGCGGGGCCGACGCACTCGTGCGATGCAATGCGGGATGCATCCGGGGCTCTGGAATGCAGTACGGGGACGCGATGCGGCAAATATACCTGCCAGGACCCGAGCGATCCTGAGAACGGGGAGAGGAAGTCGGACCCCGATAAAGCCAAGCTGGGCGGGGACAGTCTTACATCGGTGGAAGAAGGTCAGGAAAGTTAAGAGCGAAGTTAATTACTGGCCGGTTCGCCGGAACTACTGGCGTTCGCCGTGGTCGTCTAGGAGGATCGCCGCCCGACTTTATGCTCCCGCTAGAAATATCCTAGGCTTTTTATACATCTAATCGAGACTCGCGGGAGTCGAATTGTGCACAAACATGACAGTAAACAACGACATTCAGAATGTATAAATGCTATTTATGCATACACTATTAAATCTATAGTGTCAAATTTAATTTAACATGAGTCGCTACTGCTTCTACTCAATCATATCGTTATTTTATATTAAAATAATGGTTATATTTTACACTATACAGTGTCAAATTGACACTATATTGTGTCAAATTGACACGATGTGTCATATATAACTATCGTTTTGGTAAAAAATAATGATATATTTAGTAGGAGCAGTGGCGACTCATGTTAGATTAAATTTGACATTATAGATTTAACAGTGTATACATACAGTATTATATTTAGTGCAAATTGTTTCACAATTAAAAGCCTCGTTCGATTCTGCTTGCGAAAATAAATTTCATGAGACCTACCACCTCACGCGAATAACAAAGGTTTAAGCAACACTCCGTACTTTGTTTCACATTACGAGATAATTAATACAAAGCAATTGAGTTATTAAGACGCTCGAGAGAATCTAGAATTTTAATTTTTTTAATAGTCGACATAAAAAATATCAGAAATTATTGAGACTAACGCACAGCGAGCGACATAACAATTTATCCATAACGTTTTTTACATATGCTTTTAAAAATTCTGGACGAAATTAATCATTCGTTACACGGTGCAATTATTGCACGTCGACAAGAGAAAATAGCGATCTAGAAAATTTCGCATCTTCGTCATTTTGTAAGGAAGACCGATCATATTTCCCCGATATGCAATAGTCAATATTCCATGAATGACTCGACCGTACTTACTTAGGCGTCCTGCAACGAGTTCGACATGCTCGTTAATCTTCATCATTATATGTGTCAACATAACATAACGAATATGGCGAAAGAGTTAATAATGTACATAATATAAGCAGGAAAAATGCATAAACGTCTGTAATTCCTCGATGTCGCGGAAATGTCATAATAATCAACACTCGCATAAATTATAGTAGATTGCAAGAAATATAGCTTTCGTAAGTGACACGTTGAATTTTAATAATACTTATTAAAGCATTCTGTAATACATATGAATAAGATTTAATCAGACATTTTCAGAAAAATAAAATGTTTGTTACTTATAGATCTTCTTATTTAACGTTTAATTAACATTAATTAGTTCATTAATTATTGGATTAATACACAGATTAATGCATGTATCCGCAAATAATTTTATTTGAGTCGTTTGAAAGAGAGAACCGGCATTTCGAGAAAGTTACGAGTTTTCCTGTTTCGACGGTTGTAATTTTCGGAACAGGATTACGGTTAAATAATCAAAAGACTTCGATGTAATCGTCAGGTGCATGATTTCACGGATGAATTTATAACGTGCATTTAAATTGGAAAGGAGCTTCGACCAATGCCGAAGAAGTGTTATACAATCGGTTAGGCTAATGGTGCAAAAGAAACCGGTGATATTTCGTGGCAATAACGTAACAACCTGTCGTTGGATTGGTGCTAAATCTTACCAATTTGCAAGATCGAGAATTCATGTACTATCTTCTTTTTTAATGTTAATTATCACATAACAGAAAAGCAAATCCTTTAGCAGCAATTTGCAACGGGTTATAATTACGCAAAGATCGTAACATTAAGAAATAGCGTTCTATGTACAAAACCGGTTAAATTATTTTAATTGACCTTTTAATACTCATCTACAAATTATATAACATTCAAATTATCAATCAGGCTGGTGACGATTTATGATCGACTTTTCATTTAATCTCTCAGAGTATTGATTGTATGAATATCGGCTTATAGATCAGGAGTTACTTTCTTTTCTCACGATCATTTCATGAAATATTGCCTTATAATTTTCCTTTATTTTGAATGCTTGCGAGGCATTTCCGCGACATCAGACTACGACATTCGATAACCTAAATTGATTTATGCGAATACGCGTTATCGTCTTGCGAATGTTAAACGGAGGATGGAGCACAGTAAGAATTTCAGTCCATCAGGAACGAGGCGGGTTACATAATTCTTCGTGGAGCAGAGAATCCGAAGACGCCAGTGTCCACGAGGGCTCAGCTTTCTCCTCCACACGAACTTACAGCCAGCGGCACATTAAAGAGATCGACGAGACGTCTTCGCGATCGTGGCAGTCCAACACACAGTCGTGCGCTCTGCTTGTGCTTTGCTTTAACCACCTTGCGACAACCGCTTATCGCAAATGTATAATCATTAGGATTCCATTTTACGTAATTTATTTCGGATGCCATTAAGAATTAGTAATTAAATTAGAAATTAAAAATATTTTCTTATATTAAGTGTTTGATTAGGATAAAGGAAACCTCGATTAACCTTTAAGGTAGACGGTTTAAAGATACTCACGTTAATAGATGCTCAGAATTCCCCAAAAAATTTTATTTTTATAATCATACTTTTATCTAATATATTATAGTATATCTATAATTTACATTAGTTATAATCTTATGAGATAAGGGAATGTAAAAAAACTTTAAAAGCTAGTATTCGTAATTGATTTTTATATTTAAGACTGTCTTAAGTACAATCTTAAGGTCATAAGTCAATCAGAAGGATATTAGCATATTAAAAGTTTTAAGACAGTATTTAAGACGATCTAAAATAAAAACAGACATAAAGCCACTCTATAAAGCTTCTTATAATAATACATTTCTAATTTTTAATATTATTTTTAAATTATTATTTATTATTAACAAATGTAACTCAGACGAAAAGATGTTAAAATACAAAAAAAAATATTCTGATGTAAAAAAATAATACAGTAAAATATAAAATACCTATAATACAAAATATAAATATGTAGAAACTATGAGTATTGTTTCTGAAGTACAAAATTCAAATATTTATAAAGCTAATATTTGTTTAAAAATATGATTTTTTGTAAAACACACAATATCCTAATTAGAGCTAACAATTAAGTTTTAATTATATGATAATAGTTTGTAAATATGCTAATTTCAATAAGATCGATCTATAATAATTTTTATAATGATTTTAATCTTTGTATCCGGTGTACGTTTAAACTAAATTTTTATAGCACGCGAAAAGTCGAAATCGATTATTGAAAATATTCTTTGATTTCGAGTCGAAGACCTTGAGTCCTTGTTCGGTGCATCGTTGCATGACGAACTCGTGAAATGCGTGGGCCGCATTATTACTTGATACGTATATTAATTTATGTTTGCTGCCGTTTGCAGACATGAATATGGAAATGACAAGTACGTTAAGCATCAAGAAACACTCGCTCGTAAAGGTTCTGGTCTTAGATAAGTATAGAGTTCGCGACAGAACAAATGATCGTTGACAGGGACGTCATGTTGTGACCGCTTTTCATCACGCTTTGTAGACTTGTTGAATCTAGCTATATCTGAGAACAATTCATCTTTCAACAAACGGTAATTTGAAGCGTAAACTGATACGTTGAAACTTTATATATGTATATACAGTACCGACCAAAAGTGTATACCTTTAAGTTTTCTGAACATAACTTCCGTCAAAGTGAATCGAACGCACTTAAAATTTTATAGTCAATATCTAATGGCAGGCATGAACCTTGTACATGTATAATGAAGTTTGATAAAATATGCCATGATTTTCGAAACCGCTATGGATTTTCATAAAATCGCATTTCTGTGTTTTCTTTATATTTTGTGTATTAATTCTGTCGCTTTTTTTTACAGTTATAAACTTTTTTATAAACATGATTAGTTTAATGTTTTATAGTTTGCTAGCATTTAGACTCATTATTGTAATTCAAAGTTTATTATATTCAATAATTATTTTTGGGATTTTAAATAAAATTAATTTTTTATGAGTTGTTGTTTTCATTATTTGATAAAAAGTCTTTGTTCAGTAAGCTATACCATCAAAATTAATATATTATAATGTAATAGAGATCTATGCACTTTAAACCCTAAATTATTCTAAATTATTCTAAAAGATCTATTGTATATACTTTTAACTCGCGTATATAATAAGTATTTAATAACATATATAATAAGAAATCTTATTTTTTTGTATTATGTCAATAAATGTTGTACAAAATTATTCGTTCAATTATATATACACAATATAATATATTTTATTTATTTATGACACATAAATTACTTTGATTAAATAAATTAAATTAAATTAAATTTATACATATAAATATTTCAAAAATTTGTACATTGAAAAATACACGAGCAATTTACCTTGAAATAAAATTGTCACTGAAGCTTTTCTGCACGAAGCCAACGTTCGCACAGCCACGGTGGTCTCAAAGCTCGTGCCACAATTAATACTGCAGGAAGTGCAGCCGAGGAACGCGTGTACATGTACTGACACGCACACATCCCTAACGGAGGATAATATGTGTTTCAGATAACGAGCACTGTACCGTCCTGTAAGACTATTTACATAAAGCCATTAATTAGAATATTATAGTTTCGCGTAACGCGCTGTTTGCTCTCATCTCTTTCTCTTCCTTGTCTCCTCTCTTTTCTACGCTAATGTAGCCTTAACAACTTTAAGTGATTTAAGTACAACAATGCTTTGCATGTCGTTTAACAAAAGATTCTTACATAAAATACTAGATAAATTTGCTTAAGCTTGTATATATTTTATTCAGAGGTAAATAATTAGATATAAAATATAATCATAAAAAGTAATTGTTAGTTTTTTTTATCTTAAACTTTTTGTAACATTGATACACGTTATCTGCTTGCACAGAAATTAAACTACTCAACATTTTAAAGACTGATGAACGATAATAAAAATAAACTTTAAAAACTTTTATAATTTAAATATTTTATAACTATTTATATATAATATATTAAAATATCATTTATAGAACTGAAGCAATAAACTTTTTCAGTAAAATCTGTTATTTTATCCGCAATTAAAAGAAATCATAAACACCGTATTGGAATTCAATCAAACTAACGTTGTCTACGTGTTAAATTAAATTGTCGTACATCCTGGAATAGTCATTGGACGGAATTATGTGAGCGTGAAATTTCCGATACCTCCGAAAATGATTACCGGCCATACACAATGGCATGTCGATCTATTCTTCAAATCCGTTACAGCCGCAAAACGCCACGGTAAGGTATTATTGACACGGCATAATATTTCTGTAATGACTGTCCGTAGGAATGAGCCGCAGTCAATGGGCCGATCGATCCACGGATTACCGAGTCCATTACCGAACACTTCCTCGAACCCATATTTCTCCTTCGGTGCCCATTATCGTCTCGTTCATCGACACTTGGTGAATCGTGCGAGTGATGTGCGAGCATTATCGAATATCTACAAAAAGCATCGCAGCTATCTTTAATCGACGCGAAAAAATTTCGCTCAATTCTAGCGGAAAAAACTAAAAAATTAAACCAAATAAAATCAGCTATCTGAATTTTTAATAAAACCACTCGTATAATAAATTTTGCTTATACTTATTATAAGTACAAAATTAAGAGATTCTTTTTAAATATTCTATGTATATGTGTGTGCGATTTTAAAACGTATAAAATTAATTATTCTTATTTCAAATTTAACGTATATATTTTAATTCCGATAATATATAAACTCAATCTATTATTGCCATTTACTTTCAAAATCCTTTTTTTACTTAAATAACCAAATTTAAATGTTGCCTCAATAGAGTGCCTAACTCATATAATTTCGTACACTTATTTTAATATATCTAATTAAAAATTATAGTGATATTCGCGTACAGGACATTCTAAAAAGCAAAACTTTTGACAGTCTATTCGCGACTTTCAATGCGCGTGAAAAATCGTCAAGATCCCACGATTTTTACTGCATGAGAAAAAAGGCGGCGCCACCGCTCCGTGCCGTTGAATAGGATCGCCTGTAGATGATCTTTACCGGAGAGCTACGAAAGGTTCTGTTTGCTGAAGTCACGGCGTTGATTATTACGCCTCACGCGCGTTAAATACCAGGCCGCGATTACACGAGTGGCGCGAATCGAGAAACGGGGAAGAAGATACACGGTGTCAACGACCTGTTATGTTCGTTCATCGGCGCGCGATGATGTTACCCGTTCGACGGTCATTGAGGGAGAGCATCGAACGTATGTACGAACTGTGAGATTGGCCACTGGCCGATCTCTCGCGAGGTCATTGGACCAAGGCCGGTCCTATTGCCGTGCGCTTACGTATATGAGCTCCTTATCCTCCAACGCGATTACAGGGTGTCTACGAAGCACAGCCAACACCCATTCAATCTTTGAAGATTGTTCTTTTTGTGCCCAATCAATAGAGAGATAAATAATCGAAATAAATATACTAGATAATTCATATTAATTCATTTTAATCTTTTAACAGGCAAATATTTCAGCAATTTTTAACCTTCGTATCACTTTAAGTTTCAAGGTCAAACTAAGATCATCATTATAGGTCTCTCTATACCATACCACTTTTATTTCGAACGTTTTAATTGTAAAATTGTATATTTTCCTACTAATTGTAAGATTAAAATAAATCATCACTTTATTTTGGAAACCCAGATATAATAAAAAAGCAGATTGAAAAAATTTCAAACTTGATCCATTGCACTTCTCTATTATAATTATTTATCAAGAGAAAACCAATAAAAAAACAATATAAAAAAATTATAATTGTTTTTATTATATCATTAAATTTATTTATAAGATATATCCGCCTTAAAGTATTACCGTTTAAATCGAGAGTGTCCCAAAATCTCCATCATTTTATTTCCGCCCACGCTTCTTGCGAGATATTGTACAAGGCAAAGATGCAGCGGTAACTTATAAAAAGAGAATAAAAAAGGCATTTATATCGCGTAAAGCCGCGACAGCGTCAGATCGTTGCGAATATTCCCCTTTCCGCGAATCCGTCTCAACGCTAACGAGTCTGGACGTGCTTATCGTCCGATACTCCGCTCCACGTGATGGGAATAAAGTCCCACGAAAACGATCGCAGGCGCGACCGCAGAATTTACACGGTGCTTTCACCGCGATGAGTTATTGGCTTTTACAAAATGATCCTTAGACGGGGTCTCCGTCGTACTAGTCAACGGTTTGCACCTCGTGCGCGCTTTACGATCGTAAGTGCCGGGTTTCCAGCCCGTGATACCTGTTCCGGATACGCCGTCCGGATGGAGCAGAGGCGTAACAACAGGAAAGGAGAAAATTTGAAAGGAAGTATGTGCTTCTTGAAGTGTATTTAACGTTCATTGATTTAATAGGAACAATTATGGATGGATTCTCAATAAATTTGGATTTTTTTATCCTAACTGTTTGAAGATAAAAAGATATGTGTGATTGTTTAATATAAAAGTTAAATGAATGACGAAGGAAAAGATCGATGATATTTGCCAAACCTAATAAAATTGATGTCATATTTATTGTAGTTGCCGATCCTTTTCTAATGCGTATTGTTTATTAGAAAAGAAAGAAAAATTGTGTGTTTCCATAGACGTACGTCTATCGTATTTTAATTATGTTTTCTAAGTAGACGTCTTATGTTTATTTCTACCAATGTAGATTATTTTTATCTCGGTTTAATGTACTCTTTATCTTTTTGTAATTCGTAGGACGGATAAAAAATAAGTTAAACTGAGATTAAAATTAAACTACAGAAATGGACATTATTATGCCACTGCTCCCGAAATACTGTACGAATTTATGCCATCAGTCTCGCAAGAAGCAAACACAGGCATTAGGTTCGTCAAGTTTGACCGAAGACACGGCGCAACGTCGCGTCTGCATCGAATGTCGGTGGCGGATGCTAGCATTATAATATACGGGCGTGGATTTGAGATGTTTGAGACGAAGAAAACAATACAAAGAGGTGCTCCCGTTGGTTCGCGTTGTTCGTATTGTTGCGTCGAAGTGCAATGCCACCATTACTCTTGCCCGATGCACTTCCTACTGCACTCAGCTCGACGTTGGTCGGCGACGTCAGTTCGCACGCTCATTTGTCATCGCAATTAACGCGTATTAATGCAAGATGACATTTTGTTTGCGTAGTATATCGTTAACTTATACATATATTTCATAAATGGACAATATTCTCTATAATCATTCAGTTTTTGACTCAAGACTTTTTAATCTAAAGAAACTTTGTATAAACATATTCAATTTTGAATTAATTTCGTCGTCCTTAAAATTTAATTAAAAGTTTAAAAACTTAGCTTAAGTAATTTGTGACTTCTTTTTCTTTTTCTCTCTTATCAAATATTTAATAAAATTTCACTGATTAATTTTTTATCAAACTTAAATTTTATTTAAGAAACAATAAACTGATAATTTTATGATTTTCAACATGTCAAAAAATTTTTAATATATTTAATTGAAATAAATTTTATGAGAAGTGAGAATACTTTTAAATTTAATATTATCTAAAAAATTTGAGAGATTCTTTTAAAAATTACAACACAAAAAGAAATAACTCTATTAAAGTCTAATAAAATTACTAAGGTGTGCACTCCCTTTTTGCCATACTGTATTGTTAAGCTTCGTGCCGGTAATGAATTAGACTCACGCGATAACGCGTGATAACGATAGCACTCTCGTTACACATAATTAGCCAGTGTAACTACGGATTGTAACTGGCTGATGAGGCTTATCCTTGGCACTCCCCAACGTCTCGTACAATTTGCAGAACTAGGCGCGCATGTTACGCCGATAATGTTCTCCTCTAATGGCGAAAACAACAATAATTGTGGAGCATCGCTTGATTGCCAGGTCCGTGTTCCCATCCTCTCTTTCTGCTGCTGGCTTTTTACTCTCGCTGATCATTCGTCACACTTTCCGACCCTCCACGAATGCGCGATTTCTTGCGCTTTCTTATGATAGCAAGAGATTTATTCTCCGCGCGACTATCATATTTCGTTACTTGCGCCACGAACAGTCCTCTCTCTTGCACTTTTTATCCTTTCCCCCTTTATCAGCTTAAGAAATATAATATTATATTGTTGTTGCTATTCTTGTATATTTTTTTTTCGTAAAGCTTATACTTTAGTAAAAAGCCATTTTATAAAAACTAAAAATTTTATAATAATGTTGCACAATTGGTTGTAACAATGGAACGTATTATTATTATTATTTGTGTAATCTGAAATTTAATTGTAAAAATCTTAAAATTAATTTAATTGTAAAAATTGTAAAAATTTTAATCCTAAACAGCAAACATTAATAATTTTGATCGAGAATAAATTGGCCACGTGTTCGAGCCTACAGAAATAGATAGTGAAAACACTTTTTTGAGACGATTTTAATAGCTCCAGTAGAATTAAGTTTGATGGAGTTCTATTATTCGAGCTCGATGTCGATAAGTACACCGATGGAAAAAGCAAATAACTTTATTAGCGATCGTGTGCGTCGCATATAAACCCCGAGACTCGTTACTAAGTATAACCCTGTCGATTACTTTCAATTCCGTCTCCGTGGGCAAAATCGATTAGCGTTAATGACAAAAATGAGAAAGTCATTTATTTAATGGTATCGTGCCCTTACCCAGTTATCCCCCCTAAGAGCGAGCGGAGTGGACTCCTGTTACCGGCTACGGGATCCGCTCTACTACGTCGTGCTCCGTCTCTAGCTTCGATCGCTCATTCCGGCACGATGTCGATGATCGAAAGCATGGAGCCCGATCCCTCGCGGGACTTGTATCCGTGTAACTTCCTACACGCGAGCGCACGCGGCGTGTTGTAAATAATCGGCATCCGCTCGCAATAAACTCGTTGTAATCGCGACCGAATGGCTGTGTGCCGACCAGCTCCCCTATGGGATTCCACGACTCCGATCGTGCACGCGGCCTGCGTGGCAGCTAATCGATTCCGCAACGTAATTTAAGTATCGAACCGAGCGCCATTCAAAGTCTCCCCGAGAAGATGTTATCGACAATGTATTCGGCTGAAAATGGAGACCATTTTCTGCGAAGAGTCTCTCTGACGTAATTATTAACGAAATTAATGTGCGAATGCTCATTTTATTTTGCGATATATAGTTTAAAGGAAAGAGAAAGAGAATACTTCTTCGTCACTGTAATTCTTAAATAAAGACAGTATAATGATCTACAAAAGTGAAGAATCATAAATTAAAAAATGTGTTTATTTTAATATCTTTTGCAAAAATTATCATAAACCTCCAAGAGAAGTAAATTAAAGCTTCTGATCAATCCGTGGTGAGTGATCAGAAGCTTTAATTTATTTCTCTTGGAGGTTTAAGAAAACGTTAAATTTTTGTGCTAAAGTGGATGTGTTTGAGATAGAAGCATTGCGGCAATGCTTGCGGCAATAACCTATCGCTCTTTAAGATCCCTTCGATCTCCCGCAGGTTAAACGCTCACCTGGCCTCAGGTAGTCCGCGTGCTACGCAGGAGACCCCGACCTACCGACTGATCTATCGCCTTGAAGGGAATAGGGGTTGTTCTGCGCGGTTTGACGGCGTAGAAATTAACATGATGCGTGGGAGTGTACATGTGTAGTGATAGACAGTATCGAGAAACAATAACTACAAATTTCATTGGCGAATAACTGTGCAGGGATGCCATTTCACAGACGCTTACGACATGCTATGTCATATGGAAGTGGAGGAGACTATAAGAAATTACTTTTCTTTTCCTGAAAAAAGATCAAAATTTACAAATTTGTGTTATTTATTTTAATTACTAGTTATTTAAAAAATTCTTTTAACTCTAAATATAGATAAAGTGTAGAAAAAGTATAGTATTTAAAATTTCATCTCTCTGTACTTTAGAAAAGAAATTAAAATATTTAATTTGGAGCAAGTTTATTTGGTTTATTGGTTCTATATATGTTTCATTGAGCCTGTACACAATGGAAGAGAGAAGATAACATATATAAAATTATATAAAGACATTAGAAAGACGTTTCTGATTTTGGTTCCTTCTGAAATAAATTGAGCATTGATGTGGTACAGCCTTATTGATACAGCTCAACCTACGATTTCTAATATTGGCCCAGAGCGATATCATTATACCCGGACACGATTATACCTGCCAAACCCACATTTTCCTCGTTTAAATGAAATATTGCAAATTGTGGGTTGGGCGGCAGTGACTCAACTATCCGCGTCGGTCTTGGATCTGACCCCGTCATGATAGTCGACGGTCAGAATGTAGACCGAGCGCAAATTGCTCGGTTAGAGCTGAACGTCGGAGATACGACGAAGAGAGACTTCATTACTCTTGTCATCTAGCGAATGACCAATTATCCTGCGTCGACTTTCCCGCGAATACGATGCTTCGTGTAGTCGGTCGGTGGATAGGCGGTAGTTCGCACACCGCTACGTAATGAAGTGACGTTCTCGATTCTCGTATCCTGTGGCACGTGGGTGCGGTGTACATCGTGTGCGCATTAAACGCGAGTATATCATAAAGTTCTCGCGACCAACGACTTCGTCGGCTGCGAGCTGTGCCGCGATCGCGTACGATAACAAAAGCAAATTTCCACGGTTCATTTTTGACGATCATTCTGAATGAATCATTCTAAGCGAAAATAACTCTAATCGAATGCACGATTTTCGACAAATATAATCACTTGAATGAACAAAGTAGAAGTGAGAGTTAAAATAAAAACTTTTATTTTTTGAATATTTATCTTGATTTTTCTTCTAAAAATTAATTTATCTAGGATAATTATTAAGAAATATATAAATATATTTTTGCTTACCATTAATTCTGATCATTTAGCTGATTATGATCAGAATAACTAAAAAAATTAGAAATATTTTTTGACTGAATACATTTCTTATTATACATTTACCTATTCTTTCGTTTGTTTCTAATGATTCATCAGAGATAATTTTCGAAAATAAATAAAGCATAAATTATTCTTTATAAACAGCTTGGCACCAGCAAGTTGACCCAATAGTCACAGCTAATATTTAAAATGAATCTTAAAAGATTGTGGACTTGGTACACTTTGCTCTGAAACTCTTCAAAAGAATGAAGAAGTGGACACATTTTCAACTTTATTATTAAGCTGTGACGTGATTGTACCAACTCGCCAGTACCAAGACGCATATGGAAACGAAAGAAAAAGAGAGAAAAAATTTACATGATTTAGTTTTGAAAATAACACTCGATGAATCATTCATGAAATGCAAGAGCAAAGATTGATATGTGCAAACAGCATCTGCATACAAAAACGTCCAAGTGTGATATGATCATAACAGCTTACACCAAAAGGCAAATATATACGTTTGATTTTTTACGATCATCCAGAATAACTCTATCCGTTCCGGAATAATGTGTAAAACGTGTAAATGTCGTTTCCAAAAATTATCATTTATGAAATATGACGAGACACGAAGAATTATTCTTGTTATTCCCGTGTTCAGTCGTGTGTAAAAACGAATTTGTTATCCCATCAAGAGCGAACCGTGCAAATACGCCTTAAGGTGCTTGATGTCGTGTGCAGTGTGTGGTATGGCCTCTGGCCACTCGTACAGTATCCCTCAACGATGTATTTCCGGTTTGGTAGCCTGTATCGTGTAGCTCGCGCAGCAGCACGCGTACTGCCACCATTCCTCGTCGCCGTCGCCGTCGCCGTCGACTACATACTTGTGGCTTACAGCGGTTATTGCGCGGTATAGACACGTTGGCTACCATCGGGCTCGGTGCTTCGACATATTTATGAGCACTTCGTCAATGAAAGGACTTTTCCTAAACCGGTCTTTCTCTCGCTCTCTTCCGCTCGCCCTTTTCCGCCGGCGACAACACGAAGAATAAAACTAATAAAATTAGTTTCACTTTAAAATAGAATACAAGTGGTCTGATAGTTCGAATGATTAATCCACGATTGAAGCGTTTCACAAAATCGCAGTAATTTTTGGAATTCTGTTATTTTGAGAACTTTCTTATAAATATATTTTATTCTATTAATATTATACAAAACAAACGTTATATGTTATAATTAGGGCAATCAAAATTATGCTGTAAAAATCCCTTTTTAAGCGCCTAAAATATGCTCTGTGAAATTGAAAAAATGCTCTAAAGAAAGGAATATATGTATTTAAAAATTACTTTTTATCGCACAAATTTTCAAATTATTAATTAAGTTTTTTACTTATAATAACAAAGTAAAATGAATTTGATAAAATTTGTTTACATTTTTAAAAAATTTAATTAATCTTACGGGGCATTAAAATTAAACAAGTACATATAATATTATTTATTATAGATTCTAGAGAGAGAGAGAAAGAGAGAGTCTTTAATGTTATGTATTGTATGACACAGAAATATAGAAGATTGAACGTAAAAGCGCAAAATCTTTTTCTCCTCGTGATTTCTCTGACATCACTGCACACCAATGCATCGCGGCGTGTGGGAATCATTTATCTAATCAATTCTTTTTTCAAAAATATAAAATATGTTATAGCATATTTCTGATTGAGAAAAACTTATCTTAGAAATCCTATTTATTATTAGATCAGAAAAAACTAATCATAAACTTAAATTAGAAAACGATGCGAAATATACAATAACAATAGATAAAATATGTAAGTATTGTGCACGTGTGGACAAAATATGCAAAAATATGTATGAAATATACAAAAATATGCTCTTATGTATGAAATATGAAAAATATGCTGTAACATATAGGGCTCAAAATGCATAATTTCTTATGAAACAAATTTGTATTTAGTTTATGTTTTATTAGTCAAATAAAAAAAACATGCCCTATACATATTTTAGTTGCCCTAGTTATAATAATGAGAGTACATATATAAAACTATGATTATAATATTAAAAAGTTTCAGGAATAAATTGAAAAGATTATTTTGAGTAATTTATAATATCAAAGAACAAATGGTTTGCATTTTGCGGCTTTAATTTATATTTTGTACAAATAAAAAAATTTAGATTCATATTCATATTAAATTTATATTAAAACTTACTAATGTCAACCGATTCTTAAATCAATTATTTCATCGATCATAACTGTCTTAAATCAGTCTTACCCTCATCGTTGATTATAATCACTTGAATTCTGAAATAAGGATGACTCACGATTAAAAGGAGACACACATATCAATGCGTTCTTGTGATTTCGAATCATCTACCCGAGATGATCATCACGTGATAATGTCAGGCACGAATGTCAGCCGAACGTGGTGAATACTGATGTATTGTATGTTTTCCTAGCGAATACCTATCGAGCGCAACTTGGACTCGAGTACGTGCGTACAATAACACAAATGTCGTATGATGTAATCGACATTTTATTGTTTATTTTTTATTATGTCGTAAAACTGGGAAATTATTAAAATTCCACAATTAAATCTAAACTATACTCTTATACTCTTATCTGATGGAATTATTTCTTTGAATTTCTAACAAAGGCAAAGATTAATCTATAAATTAAATGCACCATATTGATATAAATAGTTTTGTCAATATGATTGTAACTATGGTAGTAACGGAACAATGCTGAAAAATAACTTTAAAGATAATATAATTTATAGACAAAAAACTTTTCTGACGTATATCATTTGTCATGAAAAATGTTCAATTATATTTGTATCCTTCTTTTGAAGGAGATTTCAGTTACAACGACACGCAAGTTGATGACATAACTGTATATCCGCTTCGACTCTGGTGGGCCTTTTTCATTTCGCTTAGAAACATTATCAATAGATGTGCGTGATTGTAATTTTGGCGACGTCAGGAACTCGAAAGAAGTTTCTTTTTATTTTTATTTTTCTTCCTTCTGCTGGAAACTATATAGATATTAAATGTAATTTGTCCGGCTTTCCGGATTTCTAGTCGCGACGAGAATCAGCATCCGCCGTCATTCTCTTGATCAGGCGAGGCCTTCTCCCGACTTCTGCGAATCCTGTGATTCGTTAGCGATATAACTCTGCCGGTGAGGTTTCTTGCGAAATTTATCTGCTGAGAGAGTTGGTGAGAACTTACAGGTTCAAGAATTTACACGTCATGTAACTTTTTACAAATGATTTGAATAGATATGTAGATGATGAAATATTGATGGTATTCATCATTAGAATTATTGCCAGAAATGCTTTTGGTAATAATTTATCAAACTGAGTATTTTGATTTGCTCAAATTTATATTTTAAGAAAATGCTTCATTCAACCTCGTTTATTTATGGATTGTTGATATTTAAAATTTTTGTTCATATTTTTCAAAATATATTAGGTCCTTTTTAGCTAAAGTTTTTACACGATTCATCTTTTTTCCTTTTCTCTCCAAGTTGGAGAGAATAAGAGAAAAGATGAACCGTGCAAGAAGTTCAAGTAAAAAGAACAGGCCTATTCTCTTCTCTCAAATCACAAACATTTGCTATTTTGATAAAAATAGAACTTAGTGAAGAAAGGCGTTTCTCGATGATATATGTTAGAATAATAATCCCATATAATGTAATCGATGAACGCTATTACGTATCGTATATAACTGCACGGATCTCACAGACAATTCAGAGTTCTATACTAGAGTTCATGGATCAAACGATCACACCACAGTCCTTGATCCTGATATCGAGATCCTGGCGATTAACGGGCATTTGCATTTTCATCGTGCACATTCCAGATACATGCGCTCTGATCTAGCGTAGTTGCATAACGCACCACGTATGATGGATTACGCAACTCTCGGCACCGTGGGCAGGTATCGGACAGCAACGCGCGCACAGGATGTTCCGTAAATATAGACTCGCTCATTCTCATTACATCGCTAACGGATCGCGAAAAGCGAAAAGCCTGACGTAGCTGAGAAATTGAATCTTGCGAAGTCCAGGAAAAAGTAAAAGCGAGATGCATGTGAAAGAGATTCACTTTATTATCTCATTCTTTGAAGGGAAAGATAAAGAAAGAGAGAAAAAAAGAGGAAAAGAAAGCAGTAGATATAATTTAATTAAAAATGATATAATATAATTAAAAATGCATATGTGATAAAAAGAAATCATTTGAGCAATTTGTTTCCTATAAATACAATAATTATTTCTCGCGCGCGTGCATAAAATTATTTATTATTTATTATGCGTTATTGTTTCATGTTAAACAATATTTCTTAATTTTTCAAATAATGCTCTCAATTTCTATAAAATATATTTTACATAGCCACGAGATTTCTTCTCGAAAAATTTATTGGATCTAGTCATTATAGACAAAGTTGGTCAATCTTTTATAAAAACAACAGAATTTTAAAAAATTAATTCTTTTTTTCTCTAGAAAAGTCTACACCACAAAAAAGTCCATACATTACATAAAAGCAAGAAATATTCAGATTGCATTTTATTTGTTACAGTTTTCGTAAAGTAAAAGTGCAATTTTTTTCTGTTCTCATCGTAAAAACTTGTCTATCATATTCTTTTTTTTTGCAATAACCATTCAATTCCTGAATGCATAGCCACCTAGATGCGCACACACGCAAGTACCTCGTCAACGGCTAACTGTGTTTTCATTTCCTGTCTGGAATAAGAGAGAAAAAAAATTGAAAGGCCGTCTTCGAACTGTGTGCGGTACAGTGCAACGCGGTATGCCCACGCCCTTCCGACAGAAACGATCTTCCCTATCGGTCAGGTATGCAAACTCCGACTTACATGTCGACGGACGGACAGCCCTCTGCAATAAGGAAGCGCTCGTTATGATCGATCTCGCGAATCCGACAATGCTCGGCACATTATTCGGAATGGGCATTGCGATAGACTCTCTTTCCAGTCAAGGTATCTTCCTCAGATTTCTCAATCACATCATAAAATCCCTATTTTAGAGCTCGCCGTTTAACACAGCAAATAAATAAAATGCCACAGAATACGAAAAACATTATTCTCGTCAATTTTCTTATTTATTTCAGTCTGTATATTTCTGTGACGTGTGTTTATGATTATTTTATTCTATTTCAATATATAAATATTATTTTACTATGGTAAGTTATATATTAACGCTGTTGAATCATATTTTAAGTAAAAATACGAATATATAAAATGAATCATTTCTTAAATTATTTATTTTATTATATCTATCGAGAGTCTACGCGTTAGAGGCATCGTGCTTGATAAATCCGCAACTGGCCTTCTCGTATCTATCTAGCCGAGGAGAGAAAAATGCGACGGAGCGCAACGATCAACGTTAGGTACAATGTCGAACGTTACGATTGCGACGATAACGTTAACTAGATGCCGAGGCGCTCCTCTATTTTGATGGAACGGAACATTCTCTTCCGAGAGAGCCACAGTCCCAAGCGGCGATTAATCATCAATATTAGATCTAACGTTCCGGTACGCGGCCGGCGATTTATTGCGCGCACTCTCGGCGGGAAAAATCGGAGAAGAACATCGATTTTTTTTCCGAGCAATGTACGTGTACGTGTACACCAGGCCCGCTAATCTACGAATATCAAATCAACGTCGAACATGCCTCGATTTTCGCGATACATAATTCTAGCATTTATATGAGATTACGTCGTAGGTACTAGCAATATGCGATTTGCAGAGCAACTTCCGGTGCGATTTGTTTTAATTAAAAACTATAGTAATGGTGAGTTCAATTCCTGGTTTAACTTTTGAATAAATAAGTAGAATTTTGTGGAGGAGAGGTAAACAAGAATTTATCTTAATAATTAATTATTATATAAAATGTAGTCAGAAAAAGTGAGACAACATTTATTTTTATATCTTAATATTACACTTGCTTTGAGATAGAAAAGTTTTTATCTTGACTTATTTCATTCGTTACAATTTTCAAAATAGTTATAAATTAAAAAATATAATTTTCTTTTCTTATTTAAAAATTTATTGTAACAATACATCATGATATATCATAATATATTATCTATTATATAGATAATAATATATATATCATCTTTTTTTAATTTTATATAAATTTTCGATTATAATTTAAACATAAAAATATTATCTGTGCGCAATGTACATTTTATAAAAGTTTATTAAATCTTAATACATATATGTTTACACTTGATAAATATTTATTTAGAACTATTTAAATAAATATTTATCAAGTATTATTAAAATTTAATATTTTTTTCAGTGTACATGGACTGTTCACCAGACACGTTGCTAAATCAAAGAATTTATTTTTATTTCACTAATTTTTAAAATAATTATTTAAAATTGTCTTCTTTGATTATTTTATTTGATAAATTTTAAAAACGTATTCATATTGCATTAAACGTTATCGCAAGGTATGTTTCACTACATAAAAGCAAATGAGAGATGCTCCTGTTGAACATGACTCGAAAAAGATCTCTCTTTTTGTATGTCATCATTTTCATCTCGACCATAATATTAAAAATGTAACTGTTCTTCTCCGTCGCGAAAAGATACATTTAGCGACGATAAACACCGTAACGCGCGAAAGCGCATCCCCCAGGGAGATTCATAAACACACAGATCGCGCCGCGCAAAAATGCGTCGTACCAGGAAGAATCCCGAGGATCACCTCGGCGCGTTCCGAATTACTCCGCGATAGTCGGCTCCGAGCGACGTGTTATCGAGATCGCGGCCGCTGATAATCGTTTCGAGTTCAGCATCCGACGATGAGGAGAAAGAGAGAACAAGAAAGGAGGAGAGAGAAAGGGAGAAAGAGAGAGAGAGAGAGAGCGAGCGGTCCACATCGGGTCCACGGGGCGTGCACAGTTATCCGGATGATCCTCTGCTGGAGAGGAACCTCCTCGGCGGTGTATTACGTACGTGCGAGATGCACCGAGTGCACGGATATATAAGAGTTACGTCAGATGCATTCAGGAAGAGCTCGCGCGAGATGTGCCGCGTTGCGCAACCGCGGAAAAAGCGCGCGCTGCTTGGGAACATCCACGGATCTACGTACATACTACATACGTGCATACGTACGAAAAGATGGGAGAAGGACGTGTGTGTGTATATACATTGTATGTGTGGGCGCCGTAGGCCGCGTCGACGGCACACGCACGCACATAAATGCGGAGGCGGGTAAACGCGTACGCGCGAGTCGAGAGTAACGTGAGAACTTCTCCTCTCGATTTCGTCGACGGTATTTCGACTTGGATAGATTACCTCGCGATCGATGTGTGTAGGAAGTTGGCGAGTATGCGTGTAGAGGAGCCTTAGATCAGGCACGATTTTTGTCGTATAGAACTCCGAAGGAGAATATATATAATAAATGAGTGGATTGAACGGGAGGGGAAAAAGTTTGAAGAATTAAATGCCCCTCCCCGTAGAGGTATTTGTAGCATGATGCAAGCGAAAAGAAGAATAAGCATTACTCACGATCCGTTCTCATAATCGCTGCAAATTGAATCCTGAGAACACATATCTTTTATTTTTTTTTAAACAGAGAAAGAAGGAATAAACAGGTCTAAGTAATAATAATGGGAAAATAGAATAAATTATGCTAGGGGGCTACGTTTTGTTGAAATTAATTATAAGAACATCTGGGTAAATGTACTAGTTAATTATGACCCAATTACTGGACAAAATGACAAAAATTTTGAATATTAAGCTTTTGATGATATGTATATAATTCTAAATAAATTCATCTTATTAAATTTTTATAAAATACGTATAATTAAAAATTGAATATTAAAAATTTTTGTTATTTCATAATTGCGTCATGTCTATTAATTATCCACTAACTGATACATTTAACCTTAGATAGAGAAAAAAGATTTCATTTTTATTAAAGATGCTTACAAGGCAACCTCACGAGGTGTCAAATTCTGATTTTAATGAAACTTTGTGAACTTGTAGCTTATATTTATAAAGAGGTGAATTTAGAAAATATCAGTTGTGGCGGAAAAATGGTTTGAAGGGATGATTTTGACATCTTCAAATCATTTTTCCGCCACAACTGATATTTTCTAAATTCATCTCTTTATATAAGCTACAAGTTCACAAAGTTTCATTAAAATCAGAATTTGACACCTCGCGAGGTTCCTTTGTTAGTAACACAAGTCAATACAAACGTCATTTTATCTCTCTTGGTACTTAATGATTAACAAGGATAGAATGACTTATGTTGATTTGTGTCAACCAAATGGAAAGCACTTTAATTTAAGTCAAAAAGAAAGTAGAAATCTAAAGCCATAGATAAATAAGGCATGTGGGAGCGGATTTATTAAAATCAGTAGCGTGGCGAAGCTTAGTCTACGACATTCCTCATGTATTTATGTATGTCGAGTTGCAGACCGGAGCCGAGCGACGCGTGCGGATAACGTAAGGTCTTTGTCTGCGGCTCCATCTCGCTTCCGTTTCATTTCGTCCGAGCATAGCGGGATTTAATAATTTATATACGCGTATAAATATACCCGACTCTTTCTTTATCTTATAAAATTTTGTAACGTGCACACGAGAGGAATGCGACATGATATATATGTGTCCTAAATGCACGTGCAAAAATCACTGCGGTAATCAGGTGAGAGTTGCTCTGTTCATTCCGCGTTAGTCAAGCTCGTGATTACTTCGAGAAATTGTCACTTTTGAGATTTTGGATCGCGTGAGAATCATTGCACTTCTAACCAGTGCATTGCTTGATAAGAATCATCGCTGTTTTCTCGTAAAAATTTTTTTTTTTAAATATATATGTACAATATGTCAGTTTTTATACTTTTAGTTTGGCATATATTTTAAAAGTTGTTTGTAAGAAATATATGACTTTTTGTAATTTGCGGTTTTCACTTCGTTAGGTCAGACCGACGTAGCGTGCCCGCTCATTATGAATTTAACGCATAAGGTGTTCTGCATTCCCACAAACGGTACATTTAGATGTTTTCAGCAGTTTCATCGCGTGCGGATTCGTGAGTTTCATTCTGCTCTTTACTCATCCTGAATTGTGTGTGTGTCCTCAGTCATGCCTCGCTGACTTCGTGTAATCGTAATTTCCGGCATAGTGAATTAACACGGTACCGTTTCAACGACTCAAAGTCGGCCGAATCTTCATGTATAATACCATCAAGACGCGTTTATTTGACTTTATCACATTGTTCGCAGTTTATCGTGTGTAAAACAATTAAAATATTCCCGCAAATCTATCTTTATACATCTAATCTTAATTGAGAAAATCTTTTTCTGTATTTTAATTCTTCAAAATTCACGACGAAGTGCACATTAAAATAACCTTGGGCGATCAGCTTTTTTTATATTAAACAAATTTAATTAAGAAACAATTTTGTTACATTATGTTTACTTTTATTATACAAGTTTCCTTTGTAATTATCTCATACAGCACACATCATTCCAGCGATATAACAAGAACATTATGTTCCAACCATATTGCAGTAACAATGCAAACATTATATTACTGATGGAATTATCTGTATGGAATGTAATAGTATATAAATTCTATCTAAAAACTTTATTGCTTTAGCCTCTCTATTTTTTTTATATGTTTCTACGCTTTACAATGGTTGCTAAGAAAGATTGGATGACAAACAAGTCCCCTTTTTCAACTAGCGTCACTTTTGGTCGCATCACACCGGGGTCATTCGGTATTTTTGTTTCGTGTCGACATTGATGCGATTCACTCAACGGGAATATAAAGTGCCTCATTTCCAGAGTTTATCCTTGATGGAATAATCGTATTAACGAAACTTTCAGACGATCACCTTGAAGAACGATCGAGAGCTGGCTAAACGACATACAAACAAACGTGAGAATGTTTCGGATTTATCGAGTTATTTGCATGCAATAGCATAAAATTGATTCCTAATTAAATGCAGTGATGTGGTACGAGAAAAAAACGTTAATCATCTTAAGATGTATCCGTATTTAATATCCACATTGGAATTACGATTGCTGCATATATTCTTACTTATCGGTGAGATGCTATGTAGGGGCATCGAACATTTTATGCTTTTGATTTATAGAATTAAATATTTAATTTAATCGCTCTCGAAATTATTTTTTTAAGTTTAGTATCTGTCTGTATAGTATCTGTCTGTAGTTTTCTGTAATTAATTAGTTTTCAATGAGGTAATTACAATTAGTGATACAAAGAATTAAAGTTATATATTATAAATACATTGCATTAACTAAAATGTATTTATTTGGTATATATCCAATCACTATTATTATTAATTATAGCTTGTTGTTGATCATGCTTTCCACAAGACATGTTTTTTACGAGAGTTTCACTAATATAAAAATAACATTGATCGATGGATTGACCTTTCCAATGTCCCGATAAAAAATATGTGATCAATCATGAAGATATAGCTTTAAGAAAATAAGATATTTATTTGAAATAGTAATCTTGGCACATTCAGAAGATTTGGAAATTTTTTACCTAAAAAACTCTAATCGAAAATCTCGTGGAAATCATATTTCGACAACAAATTATAATCAATAATAATGACGATTGGACGCTATACTATAATGAAATATATTTTATAGTGCATGTAATATCTTTTTAAAATATAATTTTAATTTTTAATGTATTCGGTTTCTTTCAGAAATCTACTGGTGCTCTTGTATCATTGACTGTTTTTTTTTTTCACGTTCCTATGGACATTTCCACTAAGACATTTGTTGAAATCGTAGTCCAGCGAGTGACATGACATTGCGATCTCTCCGATGACGTATCCTCAAGTGTAATATTTGTGTGCAATTTTTTTCTATGAAAGGTCAATAAAGAGAAGACAATCGTTCACTCCATCCTGTCTCATATAACTTTTTCTGTCCATTATGTTTAATATTGACCAAAAAAAATTCCTGTTTACGCACGTGGAGGAAATGTCGTAATATAGAATGACATCGGTACATGTCCTTGCTGCTATCATTGTATGTAGTTCCCTTAACGTCAATTTACTTTAATTCTATGAATATGTTATTCCACGGGAATCGCTTTGAAGGAAATAACAACAAGATGAGGGCATTAAATACAATTGCTATTGCCTTCGGTAGTTTTAATTAAAGAACTCGATGAGAGAAATAAATGGATGCTTATATATTTACATTGCTTACATGTTGCGCGTATATGTTTATGCAAAATATTTAACGTAATTTTCATATTTCTTGTATGACATGTATTTCTTGATAGTTTATAGAAAAAAAGTATATATTATACATTAAAATATTCAAAATAAAGAATTTATTATATATCGAAATCTATAATTTAAAAGTTTAATTATAAAGAGGGAAAAAAATTTTTAATGTCTTATAAAATATCATATGATAATACCAGCTGTTATATAGTATAATAATAAACCGATATATAATATAAAATTATTATAATTAAATTAATTAATTAAATAAAAGTATTATATACATAAATTTTTGTTACGATCCTTAATTATAATTACATTGACTTTCAGAAATATATTCGATCTTGATGCGCTCTCTCTCTCTCTCTCTCTCTCTCTCTCTCTCTCTCTCTCTCTCTCTCTTTCTCTTCTTTTCCAAAGGCACAAAATGAAATTATATGCATCGTCTGGTTTATATTTATCGTCAATTGATTTTGACTGAGAATATATGCGAAATGAAACCACTCGTCCAGAAATATCGCTACAAGAACGGACGTGAAATCTCTAAAGTCACCGATACGCGAGATAGATTTAATTATGGTCTGAAGTTTTTACGCGAATTATCGGTCCTCTTAGTCTCTCGGGGGAATGAAAGTTGCGGGGCCGTACGCCGGACGCGCACGTGTGTGTGGGCGTTATCGATCGGGCCCACGGGGCATTCGAGGTTTTTACAGCGGCTATTACTCCGACCGTATTTCATTCGGCGTATTTGTGGTTGTCGTTGATAAACGATACAGTTGTATTAACCCCTTTAAAATACAGGGGAGGCCACAGCATCTCAACCGCGCGCTCGCGATGCGGCGATATTAATAACTGATTGCATGCGCATCGTGCTGCATGCCTGCACGGATGCATAACAATTGCGTAATTCCGCGCGGAAACAGATGTAACGATATGTGATAAAATGCGTATTCCTTCACGCGCGCTCGTATACATGTATCTCAATGAAGTATAAATGATTTTTTTTATTTGTGCACAGTAATTGCTTGAATTAATCTTCCAGAGCTTATCTCAAAATTTATAACACAATTACTAACGCTAGATATATATATATATATGACTCATTTAGTTTATGATAATTAAAAGACATTAATTAATTTCAAGGAACCAAAATGACATAACTCATATATAAAAAGGAAATATACACGAATACTATACTCACACTAGGAAAAAATTTAGTGCCTTCAGCAAAATTGTTTAGTTGAGGCATTTTGTAACAAAAATTGCTTAGATAACAAAAAATTTAGTTGCAAAATAACTTCTCTTCTTTGTAAATAACAAACATATTTGTTTATACCTACTAAATAATTTAGTATAAAATTACAATTTTGTTCGGTACATTTTAACTAAAAAAGATTTAACAAAGAGATTTATAATAGAGTGGGTCCAACAGATCTAACGTCAGTTTCGGAGAAATGAATTGGTATATTGACAAGATCAGAACGATACGAAACTGTTAATGAACTTGCAGTCGTATTTACGTAATTAGAGAGAACTTTGCGTTTAGGTCTATTTGTAATTCGCGATTATATTGGACTGGACGACTATTTTGTGCGCAGTACCTGTCGCAACCTGCAAACCGATTAGACCCAATTAAGTGGGAAGGACGTATTGGCACGCCCGCGTTATATAGTCATATAATGATGCATAGACTAACAATATATATACATACACACGTCGCTCAGTCAAGCGCCGTGCAATGCTGCCGTAATAATAATTGTCTCGGCACTTGACCCTCGTTAAACGTATTGCTTAACCGACCACTGTTGCTTTGGGAACGACCCTTCACCTACTTTTTATTCAACCCACGCACACAACATGCTCGCGTTCAGCTCAACGTAAGTCAATTAGACAATGTTAATTGTAAGAATTTTTGAAAATATTTATTAATATGTTTATTAATTATTAATCTGTTCTTTACGCAATTCTTGTTATATATTAAACATAATTATTTAATTCAAATTTAGATAAATGATTTATTTTTGAATGTATTCAATGTATACTAAGTACTGTTCAATTAAATCAACATTTGGTTGAAAATTAACAAACCAGAAAAATTCTGATTTTATCAATCAAAATTCCGATTATCTTAAGAATTTTAACAGATTTAATCAGAAAATTTTCTGATTAAATTAACTGATTAAAACTTTTACAAAAAAAATATCAGGTTTAAAAAAATCAAAATTATACATATTGAAAAAATATATAATTGTCTACATACATAATGCACATATACGTACACATACCATTTTATGTAATTTTTTAAATTATAATCTAGTCATAACAAATGATTTAATCAAGCGATATAATACTGGCACAGTTTAGAATCAACGGATAATTATTCTTGCAGGCAATGTTCACCGGAAGGCTCGTAGAAATTTTCACCTTTGTATCCGTTGCTTAACGATCGATCATTACGTGCGGTTGGCTGAAATTCTAAACGTAGAACATTTGAAAGAGTAATGCGCACGAATGACGGATGCTTTAGATTAGTGGCTTACGCAGTCTAATTACTTCCATGCAATTAACAATGGGGAGACCCGCTTTGCTATAGTCGCTCGCGGATTATACTTCCAGAACGAACGGTTTGTCTCTAGGAAAAGAGCATCGTTAAGCTCGTAGCTTTATAAGTACGCATAAATAGAGCATGGTACTGTGCTCATCCTCTACTGACAGGTACGAGTGACAACCGTTCCGCGGACAAACAAGAATGATAATTAAGAATGAAATGATATTCTAACAATTATGACGTTGAATCTTTCAAAATTACTTTAAAAATAGAAATTTCTTAAAAAAATAGTATTAAAATATTTGAAAAATCATAAATTAATTTGTTTCATAGACGACAAGAATGATCAATATTACTAAACAAGTATTGCTACTTGAATTAATTAAACCGTAATATACATAAAGATATATGTATATTAATTTTTACTTTATAATTTATTTTTATATGCTATAATTGTTTTATTAATGCTTTATTAATAAAAAAATTATAGCATATACGTAAGTAAAAATAAATTTGAGTATGCTACATTGCGTTCCAAAATGTGATAATTACAGTAACTAAAATTCTATAGTTCATGTCACGTAAATTAGAGTTTTAATTACTGTAGTTACGTTTTAAAACGCATCTCTGAGAGTGACACCAAAGGATTAATACTTTGTTTTAAAAACTATATATTTCTCCTCGTAATTTGCAATATTTTATATACTATATATATATATATATTTCCGATTTTCAAAACCATTGACTGTGAGATGATAGAAAAGCTTTGTATCCCCGATCGATGACACTAGCGGCATAACGCCATGGCTAGATAGATGCTCCTCTTTGTCATGGCAAGAACAAATGTGTAGGTACTAATTTCAGTCGAAGGTCATTGCCGGAGTTAGCCGTGATTTTTTATCGCCCAGCTGCTGCGCGATTCATATTTTTTGTAAACAAAATTTTCCGAGCTCGATCGAGACTTTTCGATACCATGGAGACTGCACAATTTTCTCCAAGTGTGCTCGTTAAAGATTCAGGAAAACTGCTGAGCATGTCGTATTATAGTAGAAAGCCGTGGAAGAAGTCAAGGCTGCGTCTGCGGTACACGGTATGCGTGCAACGTGCGCGGCGCGTAATATCAGATGCGACCGTTTCACCGGACCTATCCGGCCAAGGCCGCACCACTTCCGAGAAAGGCCGTGACTTGTTCGTGCCGCGGTCTCGTTTCTATCAATCGACGGGCGCCAGCCGCAATGAGCGAAAGAGGTGAACGGGGTTGGGCAAAACTATACTTAACCCGCCGGGTTAAAGGCAGGTCCCTGGCTCGAGCGCGTGTCCCTGATTACAATGCACGAACGTGATTCTTGATCCGCCGTCGTATGTCGGTTGTTGGTTTCGCGGAAATGTGCATCGCATCGTGTTGTATCGAGGAAGTCTATGCTCGCTGGTTCATAGCGCTTTCTCGAGACGCGAAAGTCGCGGCTTGATTCACAATTCCGAGGAATCTTCTTGAAAATCTGCCAAGGAGAAAATAACATTTATACTTTATAAGTATAATAAAAACCCTGCGATTTTGACCCGTTTTGTGGGATTGATGATAATTTAACAAATGTAAACAAAAGAAAATTAGTGATTAATTAGCTGTCCAGTTCATAGTGCCCGTTTTTCATTCCCTATAAAGAATAGCATTGGAAATTATAGAAACTAGTAGAAAGGAAGAATTAAATGCGATTTGGTAGTATCTAGTATTGATTTAAGTCATTTTTATTTAGAAAAATTTATATATATAAGAGAATTTATTTAAATATATCATTTTTTTAAATTTAAGATTAATTTTTCAAATAAGTTTTTTTTTTATATATAGGGAATTAAATTTTTGTAAAAATGAAATTAAATATTTCTTTCGCTAAAATTTGTTGCGAAAAAATAACGAGAAAATTTGGACCTTGCAAGATTTAGTCGAACTCGCGATATTATATCCGTTTTCTATTTTTTTTTTAGATTCGATTTATCTTATTGCGAATTGTTAGTGGGATTATTAGCGATTTTGATATTCGGGGAGAATCTTTGTGGAAAGGATTAATCCCCGCCGTTCGGCTTTCTTTGCCTTTCGCACTAAGGATTTAAATGGAATCATCAATCATTGGATTTATTGGGATACCTCGTTAATCCCCTAAATTATCGTGCTGTGCCCGATTATAGGGACTCTCAATTTTTCTTGTTGAAATGATATACAGTTTCACTTTAAGCATATCAAAACGTATTCATACTCCTTTAGGAATATTGCCGCTAAAGGCCTAAAAAATACAGAATTATTTCTGGCCGCAGTCAATCGATTCACACAGTTTGCGAAATTTGCCATTTATAATTTTTCGAAAACGATTAAGACGGTCTAAAAGTTAACTGTGATTAATGATTGCGTTTTAGGGCGCTAATTCGATACCCGACTCTGCCGTTGCCCATGGGTCAGGTAGACTTGAAAAGTTGTCGACTATCATTAACTAAACAATCAAATGATCAAAGGTCTAATCGTCGGCATCTCGATTATTTAAGTGTAAGTGACAGAAAATATGAAACTATAATATAAACAATTTGGCCGAATTTTTATTTTAAATATTTTAATATTTACAAAATTATTTCTTAATGCAAGTGAAAAATATCATACTATATAGGATGAACTAATACTATAACTGGGAAAGGAATGATTCTACATAAATAAATAATATGAACAGAAATAATAGTTTACAGTGAGATCATTAAATCGAAACATAATTAAGTGCTCAAATCCAGCGAATATTTGAAATCGATTTTCTCGAAAGTAAAGCCTCACATGAACAAATTTTATTCAATATTTATGTTTTCGACTTATTTTTTCATGTAGTCTTATCCCCTTTCCATTTGTATCACCAGTTCACTGATATCTTATGTCTTTATTTCTTTTTTATTCAATTGATACATATACTAAATATGATTGTGATCTAATTTTAAAATATATACATTATTTCACTCTTTTTTAAATAGTAGGAAGAAAAGTAAATGAAATTTAATTGAGATTACGTGGTTAAATCAATGATTGAGATCTTAAAAGATAATTTTATTTATTTACATAGATAATTTCAAAAGAATTATAACGATAGTAAATTAATCTTAATAGAAATACGTTTTGCGTGTCGGTTCGTTTTATGTGTAAAACACTATAAAATTCTAGTTGTCGGGAAGATTTTTTGCAAGACGCCTTGGAGCGTTCCCGTGCGGTCTATTGTGAATTCTAACGAGACCTCGCACACACGAACTAACGAGGGACGAAGCATCCGAGGGAACGTTACGGTCCAGCCCTAGACACAAAAAGTGCTCGAAAACGGTTGCAGCCACGGTTAGTACCGGTGGTTCTCCCATCCGGTCCGTGGTTCAGGACTTTAAGTGGCGGCATAGGTGCCTATAATAGGGCCCCTATGTCTGGCCCTTCGGGCTATTCTAGTTTTCTCCATGAATTCCGAGAGAGCGCCCGTAGATTCCACGATAAGCCGTCATAACTCTTTCGCTCTTGCATTCGGCGAACCGATCGAGGCGCACGATTGATTTATCAGCCGAATTATGAACTCTTAGACAGCGGCAGCTTTATGACGCTTAATCGCGCCCGCATACTTGCGTGCGATCGTAAAATCAATTTTTTAATGGCTAACAATTCCAATTAGAAGAATAATAACTGAGAAAAGTAGACATTGAGTATTTATTGGATAATATATGTGAATTCTTATTCAAAGTACAGATCAAACGAGGAATGTAACAAAACTTTTTTGTAATTCTAAGTACCATTTCAATAATCGGAAAGTCTACGATTAAATTTGATTATTTGATTCTGTAAACTAATAATAGCCAGCATAAAATGCATTATATTAATGTAGCTAAAAATGTTACATAATATTAAACAGAATCACATAATATTATAAAGGGGTTGCTAAGCAGTAAAAAAGCAGTAAAAAAAAAGTACTGTGTACAATATAAAGCAATAATCGTATGACATGTAGCTTAAATTGCCAAAACAGATTTAGCTAGAGAATTCTTAAATTAGCCGAGCCTGCATTAACGTGCGGTCATTAGAATTCGAGCAAAGAAGAGGGGAAAGATGAATGTGGCAGATACGACCAATCTGGGTACGAACCTATACATCACTATGGTGACCAATTTAGGAGCATCGTTCCTAGTTCTTCGAAGGGCGAACTCATTTAGCGAGAAGAATTACCGCAAGTAGGAAAGGAGAAATTGCAGTAGAGAAAGCCCAAGATGCACAGACTGTGGAGATTCATTGGATTTTATTATTTAATGAAAATATTGTACCTTTATAAAAATACCTTTACATAATACACGATTTGCCTAAAAAATTTCAAGACTGGATTCAGTAAAAATCCAAAAAATCGTTTCTGATTTTGGATATTTCCTTGAAACAATAGGAAACACCGAGATTCCACTAAGGAACGAACATTTTTCGTAAAATTTTTCAGTATTCAAAACATTCCTCTTACACAATTCTGGTCAAACTCCTTTGTATACTGCAATGGAAAGTAATATATTTTTAGAATATAATCTTAAAGGTGTTCTTCCGAATGGAACATCCATTCGATTGAGCTGAAACTTTACAGACAATATTATTACGATATATAATTATTGTTTATGAAGATCTTATCTTCGGATTTTGTGTAGTTTAAAAGTTAAAAAAAGGTAGCTTCGCGTGGAAAGTCTTGCGTCTCTAGACAGGAGAGACTGTTGAGATCTTAATATTGTATATATCACAATAAAAATAAGACGGTATTCTTGAAACATTTTTTGTTAATAATTTTTTAATAAATAACGAGCGATGGCTAAGACCTCTTAGAGGTTACTCAGGCTCATGACTTTGACAACATATATCAAGGTCAAAATCATCGAAAAGGTCTTCCCCAATCAGCATACTTATCGTCATAATTTTTCTTTCTTATTCTTTAATTTTTAAACTATACAAAACCCGAAGATAAGATATTCATAAATAATCACTATATATTGTAACAATATTACCTGTAAAGTATCAGCTCAATCGGAAGGGTGTCCCATACTGCCCTCTAATGAAAATCAGAATCGTTTTTCATCGTGTTCGCGGCTCTCGGCAATGAGTTAAGCGGTGTTAAAAAGACTTCACACGTATCTGCACATTCACGCAACGACACCACCCGGAACGACTCCCTCGCGTACCTACTTATGTGCAAATTCACCTGCGGGGCACGAGACTCGCCTGCAGGCATATACACTCTCGCGGACGCTCGTGTATACGATATATGTACGCACGCACATTTGCACGCACATAAGGAAAGGCTGCGTGTTTACGCGTACCTCAGGATGATGTGCGCGTAAACACGGCGCAGTGTGTGTCGTACTTATATAAACGTCCGTTTGCCAGTGCAGTCTACGGTGGCCTTGGCTCAATGTCGCATACCTGCCGGCCTGTGCTGCCGACCAAGCATGTGACTACGTTCCTACGGACTGTACAACCTTCATGCGCGCACGAATGCACGTCTACGCTACGTGGCTGGCGTGAAATAGCCCGCCGCGCCGCGGCGTGAGAGGACAGCTTGTGGAACGGCAATGCGAGGTTTACTCGGGTCAGTCGAGGGGTCAGCATACGTGAAACAAACTTAGCCGCGGTGGCAGATGGACTGTGGCCGCTATTTGTCACGATCGCCGCGGGAGCTGAGGAGTATATGTTGTTTAGATCCATTTATTAATCCCGAGAATACTCGGCTTCTTTTTTTTTTTCTCGGTTACATTCACTGCTTTTGATCAAACGTAATAAAAATAATATTTCTTACAACTAAACCAAATTTTCTATTATTATTTAAAAGATAGTCTTTCCCAAGGAATATACCAAGTCAAGAGAGAAAAAGTCAAAATCACTTTATTTTAATATTATAAAAATCAAAATATTGAGTTTTTATTCCAAAATGTGACTGTTTATTGACGTTAAGAATCAAAATGAAGTCATTTTGATTTTTTGTTGACTTTTATATCTTTGGTTTTATAGCGATATTATTTGCGACTCCGCAATTACTGTTTTCTTTTACAATACGTAATGAAATTAAGATTGAATCTATACGTATCACAAACTTTGACAGAATTTCAATTTGGAGCACTATGTTACATCAAGATACAATATTTAATTCCGTAAGCTGCCAGTTTATAAAACATAAAGTCACATAAAGTGCCAAACATATTTTGAAGCAATTAATAAATTCGCTAGTTCCGTTACGTTATTTTTACTTTAAATAACGATATACAAACAGATGCTACGCGTAGGCGATGCACATAGTATGCAGAATAATTTCCACGAGAGAGGAGGACATTTATCGTAGAAGTATTCTTTTTAATTGATTCTCGACCGTCAAGTCGTTCGAGGAAGCGTTTCTTATTTCATCTATTACGATGGCATCGGTCATTCTAAAATAATAGTCAGGAAGGAGATTGGGCAGTAGCTAGAAAACGCGAGACAATGTGTTTTCTAGGAAAAAGTAATACGAGCTGGTTTGTCCGTAAATCTATGTAATTTATTCGCGATCTTGGCCGCGACCGATGAGATTTTAATTTTACGAGCGGTTTCGAAGTTCGATTTTTCACTTACACGTGCGTGTACATACGCCCTCTTGTACGAATAACCCCTATAAGTACACGCGAAAAGGTTATTCGAAAGAAAATAAAGCTGGACCATCGGTGCACATCATTGGCTACGTTTACACCGTGCGCTTAGTCCGTGACCTATAGATGTCTTTGTTTAATATACAGGATAAACAAGGATATTTATTGTATAGGTCGCGGCCTAAATGCACGGTGTAAACGTAGCCATTAACATACCGATCACCAAACTCGCTCAGGTGCCGAGTCAAAATGTTATGCATGGCGCACGATAATTACGGCAGATGTGATGGCGGAGCAAATCGAGGATTCTTATTAACCGTCGTTAATTCTATGTTGGTGGTAGCAAGAAGCGTTTATGATACATACCTCCGAATCCGAATTGCTGCATAGAAATAATCACGCGAAAGAAAAAGAGGCTACGAGCACGATCGATTTAAAAGCATCACTCTGATATATGATCGGATGATGTGTGTCTCGTTGACACATTTGATTATCAATTTAAATAGACGGAAACCTTTTAAACCGGAAATTATTCAGTGTCAGAAAAAAATATATAATATATTGATAAAATATTTTTAAATTAAAATAAATTAAGTTAATAGTTTTGTTGCTTTAAGAATAAATATAAGTAAAATGTCTACATAAATTTTCGTGATTGTCAGTGCACAAATAAGGTATAATTCGCAAATAATTGGAATGTATTATCAAGTGAAGTGAACTGCAAATGAACTTAATAATATTATACGTAAATACATCCAATTGCGATTGTTTGAGATTATATTTTATTGAAGATTTAATGATTTTATTTGCCCCCAACAGTATCAATATCTGTAAAGTATTTTTCCCGTAAACATTTATATCTGACTTGAAAATGAGAAATTAGTGTATTGCTTCGGGGGCTATTACTACTGTCTACGTCCTAACATCCCGTTATTCGTACTCGCAACTGTACCGGATATGAAGAGCGTGAAATGATTATAGATCTGTCGCTTTGGGCCTGCCAAATTACAGGCCTCAGGGATGAGGCGTATATGTTAAGAAACGTAATGCGTTCGCGAATGAATGCGAGCGGATACGCACTTGTGTATACATGTGTGGTAAATAAGATCAGACGGAAACGGTAATGCGTGAATAAGAGCACGGGATTGTTTTGCTTCAGAACTGATTGGGGCCTACACGCAAAAGATATTTTATTCGTATGAATTAATGAGAGTAATGAGACGCTTGATTGCGTGTTCACGCGATTACTTCGGTGGACATACATTAGGAAATAAAATAGTTCTAAGCACCTAACTAGAATTAATATCTATAATAGGAAACAAAATGATTCTAAAAACCTAATTAAAATTAATGTATTAGAAAACAAGTTGATATAATTAATTTATAATCAAATATTTTCTTTACTTTATTCCACGTATATTATTATATACTCTATTCACTTTGTTTTATCGTTACTGCAAACTGAACAATCTACAATTCGATAAAGCTAAAGTACTATAGCGGGTCTATATATAGTCTACGCCCTCGCTGATTCCTTTTCGCTCTCTCACCGCTATTAACATGCGTTTGCTATTGTCGACTAATGTATAGGTGAATGGGGAACCGGCACGCTACGGAGGGAACTTCCGCAGCTCCAATTCTACGGTGCAGATCACCGTTTCATCGCGTAATAGTAACGGAAGACGAAGAAGACGATATGGCGAAAAGAGAGACGCGTAACCGACGACGACTTCCGCGTAAGAAGTTATTAATTGCGGCCCTCGTTAACGGAATCGCGATTGTACGAACGTGTGCGAAAAGAATGAAAGTCGAACAACCACGCGAGTTGCGTCACTGCCCGCAATCCGCAGTGACGTGTGAGAACCACTTTTAGTAAACCGCTATCCGAAAATCAACCGCGATCGACACGCAACAATAGCTTGCGGAAAACACAAATGCGACAATCTGTTGTTTCAGATCGTTAGTTTCTCAGAACTGTATTTAAATTACGCAGGTGACGATAATTTTTCTGCGTAATGATTACGAAACCAGTTCACTAATACACAAGACTTTCGTAACGGTTTTGTTTGCTCATGCGATAAATTTGCTCTTTATTACATCCACATACTACAATAATTTTAGATTTTTATGAATGAATAACAGAGTCTGTTCTCTCGATTAAAGCATCGATCTCTCTTTGTTCAGGTACATTATACCGTTTGTTTCAATAAGATCTTTTTTATAATTACGAAATATATGTAAGATTCAAAATTTACAATTGTACCAGTGATAAAAATAGTCTGAGTTTCAACCATAATTTCTGTTAACGATGACAATAATTTAGCAATGTTACGCACGACATTAATCCGAGTACCGGAAAAGTAGCGAACCGTTGGGACGATAAGTATTCTCAAGCACCGTGACGATTGTGTACTCTCATTGGAATGTAGAAGGGTTCTTAACCATTAATTAAATTAACGCTCGAGTAAGCAAGAGATACGAGAAGGAAGCGAAATGCAGAATGGTTCTCGTCCTTCTCTTTCAATCCTCGTTCAATTGGCAAGACGGAAGAATAGACGAATAAACGACGAGCAGTCATGCAAACGACACAAGAAGAATCAATAGGGACCTTTTAATCTCTGTCTAATCGATTGATTATCTGACTCATCAATTGGTGTTCACTCTTAAGTATGTATATAAATTGTTAAATCCATAAATACTTACATCTGTATGTGCTAATACTAATAAGTTACAGACGTATACATGTGTAAATTTGCGTAGGTAGATTTGCATATGTTGCTAAATTCTATAAATCTATAAATTGCTTCGTCTAAATTTATTCATCAAGCTATAAAATTCTCTTTCTCTAACGTTACATTAAACAATCTAAAATTAAATTAATCATATACATGTAAACTCTCCTTCTCTCTTTGTTTCTTCCTTTTATCAAGAAAACAAACAGATAAAATTATGTACCGAATACGATTTTCATCGATAAAGAGCGTAAAAAAACGCGTTAAGATACAGCAAACCCTGGAATTTACCGGAAGTTACACGAAGCGCAGATTATTATCGATGAGATAAACGACGACGATCGGTGCCGGTGGAGTGAAAGTCGACCTGTATCTCCACCTTTGATTCCGTAAATCTACCGTTCATTATCATATTTCCCTCAGCCAGTCATATTCTTCTTGAATAAAATTACCAACGAGATCATAAAACAGATAACTGAACGTTCAGCTCGCGAAGTATGATTCTTTTTTTAGATTTTCTATGCCTATCATGTGTTAATATTATAATATATGTATTAATATATCTATTCGCTGAATGACCAGATGTGAGTATATACAGACGTATTTTTCTTTTTTCTATTTTTTTAGTATTTGCTTGTCGCTCGCTGTCTTGCGAGGCTCTTCTTTTCCAGTTTTTCGATTATGTAATTTGTTTTTATTACTGTAAACTTTTCGACCACCTCCCTTCTTTTTCTCTCTTTGAAAACATTCATTAATGTTTCTTTCGAAATTCACGATTCTGGAGTCTTCTGATGCTATCTGTTACAACATGACAACGCTTTATCTTTTTTAATCTGAGGTTATTGATCGTCTCTGGTTGACTCTTAACAAACCCACTATTATCTTATCGTGAATGACATCATACGGATCATCAATTTTGAAGTGCATTTCATACTTTTGTGGAGCACGAATACCTATATGACCTTCTAGATCTTATCATATTCTGTCAATCGTTAATTCTGTAAATATGTCTCATTTATCGCGTTGACGTTTATATTATACTTATTGTTCGCAATACGTGACATACAACACGTCAACATGATACACATTAACATAATACCCATTTTAGTTATTAAAACTTCTATTTATGAACATGAGTCATGATTGTTGTAAATGTAAACACAAAATAATAAAAATTTGTTACATGTATAATTATATTTAAAAAATATGTATATATACGTACATTAATTTAAAAATATTTCTTGTACTTGCTCAATAGATACATATATATTATATATACTCGATTATACATAAATTGTAAATCCTTTCTTTATGAATTTTCAAATATATAAAAATAGTAAAACTATGCTTAAAACTTTTGCCCATTTCAGTAAATGATAATATTGTTTTTAACTTTCACTTCGTGAGTACAATTATCAAGTAATCGAGTGAATTGATTAATTGTCAGAATGATATATTCTTATCTGTATGATGTAATGGGAATAAAAATTAAAATGATTTCTAATTTAACATGATAAAAGATAAAAGTAAATTAAAATAAATAAAAATAAATAAAATTAAAGATAAAAGTAAAAAAGTGAACATTACAGAAATAAAATCAAGACTAGGATGATATTATATAGTAACAAAAATCAGTAAAAATTGTTAATAATAGATATTAACATATTTATGTTATCCAACAATATATTTTAATAAATGAACTTCTACGTATTTTATTAATATACTTCACGTGTTACGTAATCTGCGAACGACTAGTTAACACATACTTCGATGCAATGTACCTACGTGAATTTCATTAGGTCTATATATATCTATTACAAACTACACATTCTACATAACTTATGATTTCAATTTCACTGATGAAGCCAACGATTAAATAATTATATTAACAATAACTAATAAGAATAATTATTTGAGATATTTAATTAAAACCTGTGACGCAGATTTAATAAATTTTTCAGTGATATACTTGTTACATACTTAAGTCATGATGACTCTATATACTTCATATCAACAAACGGAAATGAGAACTGATACAACAAACAAACATAAAAATAAGAAATATAAGATAATATAAAATAACGAAGTCTTATATCTATACATGATATAATAATGTGACTTTGCAAAATATAAGATTTTCTAAAATTTTATTCTCATATAAACCGAATAATTTTTCATTATTTATTAAACTAAAACAAAATATTTTCAATAGAATTGATGTATCCTTTCCTGAAATTGATGTTCAATATATACAATATAATAATTTGTAAAATAAAACCGAAGCAACATACTTTTATACATTATTTATTTTTCAACTTATTCAACCATTAATAATTGCTAATTTCAGTAAAAAATACTTTCAAACATCATTTCATATAGTTTTCAAAAATAATTCTATAACAAAACAGGATTAAATACAAAATTTATATAACTACATACATCAGTCTTTAAATTGCACGTATATGACAGCATACACAACAAAGATTCACTGATTTGCCTAGTCCAAAGTACCAACGCCGATTGATCTTACAAAAGATGTGTTAAGGGAAACGATATTTGCGTCATTGGGAAACGATAGTGCTATATGCGTCATTCTCTCTTTATCGTCCATTAGACATAAAACAAGGCCAGAGTAACACTGATAGTCATCCCGAACACACACACGATGCTTGAAAGCATTAACTTCACAACGATTATTAGTATATTACGAGATAGAAGCTGCTGTGACGAGCAGTTGTACGCAGCGATTCATGTCAGCAGTATCGTTAGCGTTCCATGTATAGTCAGTCACACTTTATCAAACATTTACAAAAAGATTGTAGGAACATTTTCTAATGACGTCTGTTTGTGCCATGGAATATTGGTCGATACTATTATCGATAGTGATCGGTGTAATCAGTATTCATTACCTTTTTAAAAATTTTAATTTCTTTAAAAGAAATGGTATTATACACGTGCCGCCAATTCCATTATTTGGATCCGCGATGCCAGTTCTATTTCGTCGAATGTCATTCGTCGATTTCATTTTGAAGATATACAATTTCAATCCAAACGCAAAATATTATGGATTGTACTTCACGACAAATCCAGTCTTCCTGCTTCGCGATCTGGAACTCATTAAAACTGTCCTTGTTAAAAATTTCGAGGCATTTCCAGATCGTCGTGGTTTCGCCGACATAAACGATACATTATTTAAGAAAAATTTGTTTTCTCTTCGCGGAGAAAAATGGCGGAACGTGAGAAATCTGTTGAGTCCCTCTTTTACTTCCAGCAAGATGAAAATAATGTTTACATTGATGTCCGAATGTGCTGTGGATTTTGTAAAATTTCTATCGACATCACAAGCGGATAAAGGCGCTGTAAACATGAAAGATATCTGCTCTAAGTACACAAACGATGTCATCGCTACATGTGCATTTGGAATCAAAATCAACTCTATGAAGGATCCAACGAATAAATTCTATATTTACGGCAAGGAAGCGAGTAACTTCAGAGGAATCGTTCGCAGTTTAAAGTTCTTTTTTATTGTAATGTTTCCGAGACTTGGGCGAATTCTCAATATAAAATTTATGGACGATTATCTGTCGAATTTCTTCAAGGACATTATAAAAACTACAATCATGACTCGTGATGCGGAACACATTACACGTACGGATATGCTACAGTTAATGATGGATATCAGAGGCAAAGAAGATCGTAGAGAACTAGACATCGACGACATGACTGCGCAAGCGTTCATCTTTTTCCTCGGCGGTTTCGAGACCAGCTCAACCGCAATGTGCTTCGCAGCTCACGAAATTGCAGCTAACCCAGAAATTCAGACGAAATTACAACAAGAGATCGACAAGGTTTTAGAGGAGTCGAACGGAGAAGTGTCTTACGAAGTAATTAATCGACTCGAATATTTAGATGCGGTGATAAGTGAGGCTCTTAGATTATATCCACCAGCGACAGTCTTAGAAAGGGTGTGCGAAAAAACTTTTGAGTTACCATCCACATTGCCAGACGAGAAACCTTTTATTGTAAAGAAAGGTATGCTTGTCTGGATTCCTGTTCTTGCAATCCATCACGATGAAAAGTATTACGACAATCCGAAGAAATTTGATCCAGAAAGATTTTTAAACAACAAGATGAACAATTCTTCGAATTATATGCCATTCGGATTAGGACCAAGAATGTGCATAGCTAACAGGTTTGCCATGCTGGAAGTCAAAGTCTTATTATTTCACTTATTAGCGCGATGTGAACTGAAACCTTCAGCAAAAACTACGTCCCCAATAAAATTTTGCAAAGATTTCATAATAATGCCGGAGAACGGATTCTGGTTGAATATTCAGCGTAGAAAAGATATGCATCCTGTACTGGAGCTTAAAAGAATGGATAATTAAGCCTCAGAAAACATTTCAAACGGTAATAATGTAGTTATTATAAAAAAAAACAATTATCAGTTCTTGAAATGTTCTTTGGAGTGCTTTAAAGTTCATTTTCATTATCATAATTAAATTGACGATTATTGTAATGTGTAATGTTATTTCCAGTTTCAATTCATGTTTGTGATTTAAGTTCGACAAACCGCATCGGCGTGTACTTTATAGAACTGAATAATGTATTTTCAAATTTTGATCTGTGATTTATAAATATTAACTTTATCAAGAAAAACTGTGTTATTTACAAATATGAGTATTGTTAAACGAAATTATCGAGATCTATGTCATTTGAAAAGAGGATTCTTTGTATCATTTGATTTATTCGTATAGGTCTAAATAAAATTTATTAAAAAAATTATAATTTAATAAAAATTATTTTTGTAATAGAAATTGCACATGCACCTTCATGAACGCGCACATATTATAGCATTGTATGGAATAATAATGAAATCAACATTATATATTAAAATTACTTACTGCGAATGTTAATAATTAGTTAATAAGTTAACAGTTTCGTAACTTCAAGAATAAATCCAATATAAATAAAACGCTTATAGCTATATGAACCTCCGCAGTTGTTAGTGCATAAATTATATATTCATTTATGACGCGATAAAACATAGTTCGCCAATATTGTACTTACGAAACGAAGTTAACTGTAGGCCGATATAGGCATTTTACTTTATTGAATTAATAATTAGTATTACTGAAATATTGTTGAAATATAATTTAACAAAAATAAAATCAGAACAAACTGTAGCAATTTCTATTTAGGTACATGATCGAATTTGTTTTCTCCGTGCAATACATTGATATAGATTTTTGTATAAATAAATAGAAGAAAACGTGATGTGGAATGCGTGTAAGCTACAGGAAATTTATTATTAATACTTATTAATATTTATTATTACCTTTAATAATAGCGTGACATTTTTAAAAGTATATACTCGCGTGGAGATCAATTGACCTATATTCTAATTAATTCATTTTTTACGTGTAAATCAATTTTTTATTATTACTAATAAATAATTATAAACTAAGACACGTTATCAACAGAAAATAATAATTTCTAAACATTAAAAATTATAAAAAATCCATGTTTATGTAAAAATATTTCTTTACGTCGTATTTTGATCAATAAATTCATAACTTACTCATCGAAAAGAAATTACTATATCTTAATAAATATTTCTTTAATCGCAAGTAGACACACACACGCACTTTTATTTATAGGAAGTAAATATATTTACTCAATGAAAAAAATGATAGTTAAATTGATGAAATTCTTGTTCGAACTGTACATAAGATATTTGCTCACTCACGCATATGACAGTTTTGTTTTCAACTTCAAATCTTCAGTGTGCAATGCTTATTAAGTAATCGAATAAATTGAATGATTTTCATAATAATATATTCTTATCAGTAATGTAATAGGAACGAAGGTCAAAATGATTTCTAATTTACCAAGATAGAGAGAGAGAGAGAGAGAGAGAGAGAGAGAGAATCAAAGATAAAAATAAAACATTGCAAAATGATAGAGAACTTTTCGACTTAGTTCACTCTACACACGAGTGCTTTGTCACAAATCACCGGCCATCCTGTACACACACACACACACACACACACACACACACACGCGCGCGCGCGAAAACATACAGAACATATAACAATGATTTATTCATTTACATCCATAAAAGTACCAACGCTGATTTATCTTACATAAGGAGCATTCGAAGAAACGCTAATAGCGCCGTTTGAGTCATTTCGCCTTTAATGTCTATGAGACATAAAACAAGGACGGAATAATACTAATAACGTCATCCCAAACACACCCATAATGCTTCAAAGCATTTAGTTCATAACGATTATTAGTATACTACGAAATAGGAGCTGCTGTGACGATTAGTTGTACGCAACGACTCGTATCAGCAGTATCGCTAGTGTCCTATGTATAGTCATTCACATTTTATCAAACGTTTACAAAAACATTGTAGGAAGATTTTCTAATAACATCTGTTTGTGCTATGGAATATTGGTCGATACTATTATCGATAGTGATCGGTGTAATCAGTATTCATTATCTTTTTAAAAATTTTAATTTCTTTAAAAGAAATGGTATTATACACGTGCCGCCAATTCCATTATTTGGATCCGCGATGCCAATTCTATTTCGTCGAATGTCATTCGTCGATTTCATTTTGAAGATATACAATTTCAATCCAAACGCAAAATATTATGGATTGTACTTCACAACAACTCCAATCTTCTTGCTTCGCGATCTGGAACTCATTAAAACTGTCCTTGTTAAAAATTTCGAGGCATTTCCAGATCGTCGTGGTTTCGCCGACACAAACGATACATTATTTAAGAAAAATTTGTTTTCTCTTCGCGGAGAAAAATGGCGGAACGTGAGAAATCTGTTGAGTCCCTCTTTTACTTCCAGCAAGATGAAAATAATGTTTACATTGATGTCCGAATGTGCTGTGGATTTTGTAAAATTTCTATCGACATCACAAGCGGATAAAGGCGATATAAACATGAAAGATGTCTGCTCTAAGTACACAAATGACGTCATCGCTACATGTGCATTTGGAATCAAAATCAACTCTATGAAGGATCCAACGAATAAATTCTATATTTACGGCAAGGAAGCGAGTAACTTCAGAGGGATCGTTCGCAGTTTAAAGTTCTTTTTTATTGGAACGTTTCCGAGACTTGGGCGAATTCTTAATTTGAAAATTATGAACGATAATGTGTCAGATTTCTTCAAAGACATTATAAATACTACAATCATGACTCGTGATGCGGAACATATTACACGTCCGGATATGCTGCAGTTAATGATGGATATCAGAGGCAAAGAAGGTCGTAGAGAATTAGACATCGATGACATGACTGCGCAAGCGTTCATATTTTTTCTCGGTGGTTTCGATACCAGTTCAACCGCAATGTGCTTTGCAGCTCACGAATCTCGGTGGTTTCGAGACCAGTTCAACCGCAATGTGCTTCGCAGCTCACGAAATTGCAGCTAACCCAGAAATTCAAACGAAATTACAACAAGAGATCGACAAGGTTTTAGAGGAGTCGAACGGAGAAGTGTCTTACGAAGTAATTAATCGGCTCGAATATTTAGACGCGGTGATAAGTGAGGCTCTTAGATTATATCCACCAGCGACAGTCTTAGAAAGGGTGTGCGAAAAAACTTTTGAGTTACCATCCACATTGCCAGACGAGAAACCTTTTATTGTAAAGAAAGGTATGCTTGTCTGGATTCCTGTTCTTGCAATCCATCACGATGAAAAGTATTACGACAATCCGAAGAAATTTGATCCAGAAAGATTTTTAAACAACAAGATGAACAATTCTTCGAATTATATGCCATTCGGCTTAGGACCGAGAATGTGCATAGCTAACAGGTTTGCCATGCTGGAAGTCAAAGTTTTGTTATTTCACTTATTAGCGCGATGTGAGCTGGAACCTTCAACAAAAACTACGTCCCCAATAAAATTTTGCAAAGATTTCATATTAATGCCGGAGAACGGATTCTGGTTGAATATTCAGCGTAGAAAAGATATACATCCTGTACTGGAGTCTAAAGGAATGGATAGTTAAACCTCAGAAAACATTTCAAACGGTAATAATTATCTATTATAAAAAAGTTATTATAAAAAAAAACAATTATCAGTTCTTGAAATGTTCTTTGGAGTGCTTTAAAGTTCATTTTCATTATCATAATTAAATTGACGATTATTGTAATGTGTAATGTTATTTCCAGTTTCAATTCATGTTTGTGATTTAAGTTCGACAAACCGCATCGGCGTGTACTTTATAGAACTGAATAATGTATTTTCAAATTTTGATCTGTGATTTATAAATATTAACTTTATCAAGAAAAACTGTGTTATTTACAAATATGAGTATTGTTAAACGAAATTATCGAGATCTATGTCATTTGAAAAGAGGATTCTTTGTATCATTTGATTTATTCGTATAGGTCTAAATAAAATTTATTAAAAAAATTATAATTTAATAAAAATTATTTTTGTAATAGAAATTGCACATGATATTCGTATAGGTCTAAATACAATTTATTAAAAAAATTATATTTTAATAAAAATTATTTTTGTAATCGAAATTGCACATGCACCTTCATGAACGTGCACATATTATAGCATTGTATGGAATAATAATGAAATCAACATTATATATTAAAATTACTTATTGCGAATGTTAATAATTAGTTAATAAGTTAACAGTTTCGTAACTTCAAGAATAAATCCAATATAAATAAAACGCTTATAGCTATATGAACCTCCGCAGTTGTTAGTGCATAAATTATATATTCATTTATGACGCGATAAAACATAGTTCGCCAATATTGTACTTACGAAACGAAGTTAACTGTAGGCCGATATAGGCATTTTACTTTATTGAATTAATAATTAGTATTACTGAAATATTGTTGAAATATAATTTAACAAAAATAAAATCAGAACAAACTGTAGCAATTTCTATTTAGGTACATGATCGAATTTGTTTTCTCCGTGCAATACATTGATATAGATTTTTGTATAAATAAATAGAAGAAAACGTGATGTGGAATGCGTGTAAGCTACAGGAAATTTATTATTAATACTTATTAATATTTATTATTACCTTTAATAATAGCGTGACATTTTTAAAAGTATATACTCGCGTGGAGATCAATTGACCTATATTCTAATTAATTCATTTTTTACGTGTAAATCAATTTTTTATTATTACTAATAAATAATTATAAACTAAGACACGTTATCAACAGAAAATAATAATTTTTAAGAGTTAAAAATTATAAGAAACCCATGTTTATGTAAAAATATTTCTTTACGTCATATTTTGGTCAGTAAATTCATAACTTACACACTGAAAAGAAATTACTATATCTTAATAAATAGTCTAAAGGCTTAGGACGCTCGCACGGAATGCAAGAGATCCGGGTTCGACTCCCGGCCGAGGCATTATTTTTCGCAATAAGTTTTATTACAGTTTTTAAGTTGGGGAATTTGGGGGGATTATTAATATTTTCAGATTTGATTGCGTTGAAAGTCCGACAACCATATCGGCACGCAATTATCATTTCTGAAATTAATTCATTTAAATGAATTTACAATAGTTCAACATCTTAACGTTCTGACCGTTATGGCGCTTCTTAATTTAAAATTATTATGTTTAACATTAGCGGTCTTTCAATCTTATGATTCTTAATAAATAGTTTTTTAATTACAAGCAGACATTTATTTACAGTAAATATATATATTTACTCAATGAAAAAAATGATAGTTATATTAATGATTCTTGTTCAAACTATACATAAGATATTTGCTCACTCACGCATATGACAGTATTGTTTTCAACTTCACTTCTTGAATGTTCAATGCTTATTAAGTAATCGAGTGAATTGAATGATTGTCAGAATGATATATTCTCATCAGTATGATGTAATGGGAACCATGTTCAAAATGGTTTCTAATTTATCATGATAGAATCAAAGATTGAAAAGAATTGTACAATGATAGAAAACTTTTCGACTCAGTTTGGTTCACTCTACACACAAGTGCTTTGTCACAACTTACTAGACACCCTGTATATATATATATATATATATAGGGTAGAGTAGGGCTATTTGAGTGTAGGGGCAAGTTGATCAAATGCAAATATTTAAATAACCAAAATATATGTAGATACGTCTATGCTTGCGTAATGTAGCACAAAGACAGAGATTATCTTAATACAATAATCTGTATCCGGTCAAATGCCAAATACGTGCGTTTTTTTGTTTTTGCATATCAAAAATAAAATTATTAGGTGAGTATTCTTTTTGGTCTACATGGTAATTAAAGCGATTGATAATAATCAAATGTATTTTTTAGATATAAGTTATTATCGTGTTTTTTAACTTTAATGTTTAAGTTGCTATTTTATTTACGGTTTTTCAGTTATATAAAAGTATTTCAGTTAACATCGATATGGGGCTTGTTGAGCCAGTACCTCATAACTAACCTTATAAACTCAGCTGCTTAAGTGAAATCTGTCTTTATTAATGCTTTTTATTTTATGTCAACGATTAAACATATATTTTACGTTTAATTATTATTATAAAGAGTAAAGATTTTAGTTTTTCTAATTTTGTTAATTAAAGCATTTAAAAAGAAAGAATATTACAAATTATTATACTTAAGATGCAAATAATAAAAATTTGATTAATATACACATAATCCTTTCATGTTTTTAATAATATATAAACTCATTAAACGATTATCTTCATGGCTTAACTTATCCTTCGAGGATGCTCAACATGTCCTATAGATGGGGCATATTGATCCACTTTGAATCCTTGTAATTAACGTAATTTTTTTCTTATTTACGAGATATATCAAGAATTTATAAGTACTTAATTATTGAGCCAGATGAACATGCAACATTTTAAAGCATTTACTATTAGTCTATCATGATTGTGTAAAGATTTATAATAATTTAAAGAAAAAGTGTCATAACTAGCCCCGCTCTAGCCTACATATATATATGTATGTGTGTTACATACGTGAAAACATACAGCATACATAACAATGATTTATTGATTTGCATCGATCAAAGTATCAATGCTGATTGATCTTACATAAGGTGCATTCGGGGAAACGCTAGTAGCACTGTTTGTCATTCTACCTTTATCGTCCATTAGACGTAAAACAAGGACAGAGTAACACAAATAGCGTGAATTACGTCATCCTCAACCCATCCATAATATAGCTTGAAAGCATTTATTTCACAACGATTACCAGTATATTACGAGGTGGGAACAGCTGGACCGAGCAGTTCTACGCAACGACTCGTATCAGCAGTATCGCTAGTGCTCTATCTATAGTGAGTCACATTTTATCAGACGTTTACGAAGTTGTTGGAAAATTTTCAAATAATATCTGTTAATGCCATGGAATATTGGTCGATATTATTATCGATAGTGATCGGTGTGATAAGCATTCATTATATTTTCAAAAATTTTAATTTCTTTAAAAGAAATGGTATTATACATTTACCGCCTCTTCCATTATTTGGATCCACAATATCGATGGTATTTCGTCGAATATCATTTTTCGATTTCTTGCTGAAGATATACAACTTCAATCCAAACGCAAAGTATTTTGGACTCTACTTCACGACAACTCCAGTATTCTTGCTTCGAGATCTGGAACTCATTAAAACTGTCCTTGTTAAAAATTTCGAGGTATTTCCAGATCGTCGTGGTTTCGCCGACTTTAATAATCCGTTATTTGAGAAAAATTTATTTTCTCTTCACGGAGAAAAATGGCGGAACGTGAGGAATCTGTTGAGTCCCTCTTTTACTTCCAGCAAAATGAAAATGATGTTCACGTTGATGTCCGAGTGTGCTGTGGATTTTGCAAAATTTCTGTCGACATCACCAACAGATAAAGGCGATATAAATATGAAAGACGTCTGCTCTAGATATACAACTGATGTCATCGCTACATGTGCATTTGGAATCAAAGTCAACTCTATGAAAGATCCAACGAACAAATTCTATGTTTACGGCAAGGAGGCGAGTAACTTTAGAGGAGTCATTCGCGGTATAAAGTTCTTTTTTCTTGGAACGTTTCCAAAACTCGGGCGAATTCTTAATTTGAAAGTTATGAACGATTATGTGTCGGATTTCTTCAAGGACATTATAAGAACTACAATCGCCACTCGTGACGCCGAACACATTACACGTCCGGATATGCTACAGTTGATGATGGATATCAGAGGCAAAGAAGGTCGTAGAGAACTAGATATCGATGACATGACTGCGCAAGCGTTCATATTTTTTCTCGGTGGTTTCGAGACCAGTTCAACCGCAATGTGTTTCGCAGCTCACGAAATTGCAGCTAATCCAGAAATTCAGATGAAATTACAACAAGAGATCGACAAAGCTTTAAAGGAGTCGAACGGAGAAGTGTCTTACGAAGTTATTAATCGGCTCGAATATTTAGATGCGGTGATATGTGAGGCTCTTAGATTATATCCACCAGTCGCCGCCTTAGAAAGAATATGCGAAAAAACTTTTGAGTTACCTTCCGCATTGCCAGACCAGAAACCTTTTATCATGAAAAAAGGTATGCTTATTTGGATTCCAGTTCTTGCAATCCATCGTGATGGAAAGTATTATGATAATCCGGAGAAATTTGAACCAGAAAGATTTTTAAACAACAAGATGCACAATTCTTCGAGTTATATGCCATTCGGATTAGGACCGAGAATGTGCATAGCTAACAGATTTGCCATGTTGGAAGTCAAAGTCTTGTTGTTTTATTTATTAGCGCGATGCGAACTGAAACCATCTGTGAAAACTACGTCACCAATAAAATTCTGCAAAGATCTAATAATGATGCCGGAAGATGGATTCTGGTTAAATATACAGCCTAGAAAAAATATACATTCTATACACGAATCTACAATAATGGATAGTTAAGCCTCATAGAACATTTCAAATGGTAATGCAGTTATTACAAAAAAATTTCAGTTCAATTCTTCAAAATGTTTTGAAGTTCATTTTTATCGTTATTAAATTATTTGTAATGTGTAATATTATTTTCAGCTTCAATTCATGTTTGTGATTTAAGTCTGACAAACCACATCGGCGCGCAGTTTATAGAATTGAATAATGCATTTACAAATTTTTAACTGTGATTTGCAAATATTAACGTTATCAAGGACGAAATATGTTATTTACAAATATAAGTACTATTAACATCATTGTCCGAGAACCGTTTCGACAAAAGAAAGGATCCTTTTTTTATTTGATTTATTCTTCTTGGTCTAATTTCAACTTATCAAAAAAATTACATTTTAATAAAAATTATTTTTGTAATAGAAATTGCACATGCACCTTCATGAACGTATACATATTATAGTTTTGTATAAAATAATAATAAAATCAACACATTATATATTAAAATCATTTTTTGCTAATGTTAATAATTAGTTAATAAATTAATAGCTTTGCAATCCCAAGTTTAAATCCAGTATAATAAAACGCCTCCGCAGTTGTTAGTGAGTAAATTATATATTTATAAGGCGATGAGACATAATTCGCTAACAATATACCAAACAAAGTTAACTGCAGGATGATGTTGGCATTTTACTTCATTGGATTCATAATTTGTATTACTAAAATTGTTGAAATATAATTTAACAAAAATAAAATCAGAACAGATTGTAACAACTTGTATTTATATATAATCAAATTTTGTTTTCTCTGTGTAATATCTTTTTATAATTCATTGATATAGATTTTTGTAAAAGAAACAGAAAAAAAACGCGATAAAGAATGCGTGTGGGTTGTAGGATATTTATTATTAACATTTATTAATATTTATTACCTTTAATAATCGTATGACTTTTCTTAACGTAAGTGCTCGTCAATCAATTGATCTATACTTTAATTCATTTATTTTTTACGTGTAAACCAATTTCCTATTTTTACTTATAAGTTATCAACAGAAAATAACAATTTTTAAGATTTAGAAATTAGAGGAAATTCATGTTCTTAAAACTTTTTTTTTGGTAATATTTTGGTTAGTCAATTCGTAACTTATACATTGAAAAGAAATATAGAATATTCTAAGTAGATTTATTTACAATAAGCAAATATTTACTCAATAAAAAATGCTAGTTAAATTAAATTAATGGTTCTTGTTCAAACTGTACATAAAACATTTGCTCATTTAAGCATATGACAATTTTGTTTTCAACTTCACTTCTAGAGGACAATGCTTACTAATTGTAAGTAATCGAGTGAATTGTGAATGATTGTTAGAATGACATATTCTTATCAGTATAATGGGTACCAATGTCAAAATGATTTCTAATTTATGATAGAATCTTTCTCTCCTTCTCATCATCATCATCATCTCAAAGACAAACATAATAAAGTGAAAATCACAAAATTGTAAATTATAAGACTATGATGAGATTATACAACTTATAAAAATCATTAAAAACTACTGACGATAATAGATGCCCACATATGTGTGCCGTCAACAACATATTATATTTTAATAAATTGATTTTTTTGTATTTTATTAACATACTTTACGTATTTATACATAATCTGCTGAGAGAGAGACGACTAATTCATACGTACTTATAATTTGATGCAATATACATACCTACGTGAATTCCATTAGCTCTATATACGTCTATGAAATTGCGCAATCATTCCACATAATTTGTCACTTCAATAGTGATGAAGTCAACGATTAAGTATTAATTTGTATCACCAATAAATAATAAAAATAATCATTTGAGATTTCAAATTGAATCCTGTTATTCATTTCAGATTAACAAAAAATAATGAAAATAAATGCAACAAACAAACATAAAGATAAGAATTATAAGATAAAATATGATAACAATGTCTTATATCTATACATGATATAATGATATTCTCCTCTCTCTTCTCATAAAATATAAGATCTTATAAAATTTTATTCTTATACAAACTGAATAACTTTTCATTATTTGTCAAATTAAAACGAAATATTTCCAATGGAATGGATGCATTTTTTTTGTAAAATTGATATTCAATATATACAATGTAATAATTTGCAAAGTAAATTAGAAGCAACATACTTTTATACTTTACTTATTTTTTATCTTATTCGATCGATTAACAGATGCTAATTTCAGTAAAAAATATTTTCAATTACACACATTTCGTATATCTTTCAGAAATAATTCTATAATAAAACAGCATTAAATAAAGAATGTATATAGAAATATGCTTCAGTCTTTAAATTGCACATTTAATATGATCGTGTAAGCTTCTTCATTAATTTTGTAAAGATTACATATATACTTTAATCTTTAATATATATATATATATATATATATACGTATGTGTGTGTATATGAGTGTTACATCCCAGTAAACACAATGTTACATGAAATATACATGGAACATTGTGTTTACTGTAATATGCGCAAACATGCAACTCGCACAATAATGATTTATCGATTTGTAAAGAGCGAAACACTGACTTTACATAAAATGCGTTTGGGGAAACGCTACTAGCGCTATTTGTGTCGTTCTATCTTTATCGTTCATTAGACGTAAAACAAGGACAGAATTACATATGACGCAGACAGCGTCATCCTGAACACATCCATCTTGAAAACATTTACTTCACAACGATTGCCAGTATATTACGACGTAGGAACTGCTGTTACAAGCATTTATACGCAACGACTCGTATCAGCAGTATCGCTAGTGCTCTATCTATAGTGAGTCACATTTTATTAGACGTTTACGAAGTTGTTGGAAAATTTTCAAATAACATCTGTTAATGCCATGGAATATTGGTCGATTTTTTTATCGATAGTGATCGGTGTGATCAGCATTCATTATCTTTTTAAAAATTTTAATTTTTTTAAAAGAAATGGTATTATACATTTACCGTCTGTTCCATTATTTGGATCTACAATGTCGGTTATATTTCGTCGAATATCAATCTTCGATTTCATGCTGAAGATCTATAATTTTAATCCAAACGCAAAGTATTTTGGATTCTACTTGACGACAACCCCAATCTTCTTGCTTCGTGACGTGGAACTTATAAAAACTGTCCTTGTTAAAAATTTCGAGGCATTTCCAGATCATCGTGGTTTCGTCGACTTTAACGAGCCTTTATTCGAGAAAAATTTGTTTTCTCTTCGCGGAGAAAAATGGCGGAACGTGAGAAATCTGTTGAGTCCCTCTTTTACTTCCAACAAGATGAAAATAATGTTCACATTGATGTCCGAATGTGCTGTAGATTTCGCAAAATTTCTATCAACATCACCAGCGGATAAAGGCGCTATAGACATGAAAGACATATGCTCCAAATATACGAATGATGTCATCGCCACGTGTGCTTTCGGAATTAAAATCAACTCTATCAAAGACCCAACGAACAAATTTTATATTTGCGGCAAGGAGGCGACTAATTTCAGAGGGGTCATTCGCGGTATAAAGTTCTTTTTTCTTGGATTGTTTCCAAGACTCGGGCGAATTTTCAATTTGAAAATTGTAAACGATTATGTGTCAGATTTCTTCAAGAACATTATAAGAACTACAATCGCTACTCGCGACGCAGAACACATTACACGTCCGGATATGCTACAGTTAATGATGGATATCAGAGGCAAAGAAGGTCGTAGAGAACTAGACATCGATGACATGACTGCGCAAGCGTTCATCTTTTTCCTCGGCGGTTTCGAGACCAGTTCAACCACAATGTGCTACGCAGCTCATGAAATTGCAGCTAATTCTGAAATTCAGACGAAATTACAACAAGAAATCGACAAGGTTGTAGAGGAATCGAACGGAGAAGTGTCTTACGAAGCTATCAATCGACTAGAATATTTAAATGCGGTGATAAGTGAGGCTCTTAGATTATATCCACCAATTGCCGCCTTAGAAAGGGTATGCGAAAAAAATTTTGAGTTACCACCCGCATTGCCGGACGAAAAACCTTTTACCCTAAAAAAAGGTATGCTTATTTGGATTCCGGTTCTTCCAATCCATCGTGATGAAAAGTATTACGATAATCCGGAGAAATTTGATCCAGAAAGATTTTTAAACAACAAGATGCACAATTCTTCATGTTATATGCCATTCGGATTAGGACCGAGAATGTGCATAGCTTACAGATTTGCCATGTTGGAAGTCAAAGTCTTGCTTTTTCACTTATTAGCGCGATGTGAACTGAAACCATCTGTAAAAACTACGTTACCAATGAAATTCTGCAAAGATATGATAGTAATGGTGCCGGAGAATGGATTTTGGTTGAATATTCAGCGTAGAAGAAATATTCATCCTGTATTGGAATCTACAGTAATGGAAGCCTCAGGAAACATTTCGAATACGTAGTAGTAACATAGCTTTTATAAAAAATTAGAATTATCAGTTCTTTAGAGTGTTTTAAGGCAGGGTAGGATCTGAACACAAGCATTATCGTAACAATTCTTGTACTCAAACTCGTACTTTTTAACATTATTAAATTGACGATCGACATAATTTATAATGTTATTGCTAGCTTCAATTCATTAATGTGTTCTAAGTCCGACAAACCTCGGCGTGCTGTTTATAGAGCAGACTAATATGTATAGAAATTTTCAGTACTAATTTGGAAATATTAACATTATTTAACACAAACTGTGTTATTTAAAAATATGAACATTATTTAAACTATTATCGATGTGTTTTGACCGAAAGAGTATTCTTTTTCTTATTTGATTTAATCATGTAGAACTAAATTTTAAAGAAATTGCATTTGTAATAAAAACTATGTTTGTAATAGAAATTATCCATATATATTCATGAACACATATTACAGTATTTTATGTAGTAATACTAACATCAAGATTATATATTGCAATTATTCAGTGCGAACATCAATAATTAATTAAAATTAATAAAAAAAAAGTTAATAGTTCTGTAATTCTAAAAATAACTCCAATGTAAATAAAATGTTTATATGAGCCTTCGCGGATTTTAGTGCGTAAATTATATATTCATAAAGAATATGAATATATAAATAATATAAAATATTAAATCATTTAGTATAAAACATTAAATTTTTCTTATAAACAACACATTTATTTATAAAATACTACTAAAAGCTTAATATTTAAAATTTTTTCAATTTACCCAATCATTGAGTCATGTCCACTGGTACATTTATGTACTTTATGTCTACGAAAAATTGCACAATCATTCTACATAATTTATCACTTGAATATCAATAAAGTCAACAATTAATCATTTGTAATGACAAATTAATAATAGTAATTTAATTTGTATTGACAATAAGTAATATAGACTATAAGTAATTATAAATATCAAATTAAAATGACTCAGTTTTATCAAATTGATAAATAGCATACTGCATAAAATTATTACGTAAGTCTTAACATCTTTATCGATGCTATTGGTTTTGCGTCAACAAGCAGTGATAGAAGAAAATGTAACGAATAAACGTAAAGATAAGAAATACAAAATAAGTAATAACAAAGATTCTTATGTTTATATATAATGCTATTTTATAATATATTAGATTTTATAAATGAGGTTATCCATTGTAAATGAAGGCTTCTGCCCAGGAGATGAAACCTCTGAAATCAATAAATTCCAAGTCAGCCAATAATAGCTGAACTTGGGAAACTTCAAATATGATTTTTCCAACTTTTCTTGCTGATGAGAAAGGAAAGTTCGAGAAGGACGATAGGTGCAATATCAAATTTCACAACATATTTTAAACAAATTTATCGATTTTATGGAAGTTTCATCTCCAAGACTGAAACGCCATGTGGGCATCCGTTTCGTTTTCATGTAAATGGTACAACTTTTCATCATTCTTCAAATAAAAATAGAATATTTTCGTTGAGATTGGTGCGTTTTCTTTTGATAAAATTCGTTTTAAATATACAAGATAACTTATAAAATAAGCCTACAAAAAATGTGTTTTTATACACTATCTATTTTTTTATTTTATTCGATTTTATATAATCAAATGATAATTCTAGTAAAACATTTTTTTTAACAATGTTTCTTATATTTAGAAATAATCACATAATGATAGCGTTAAGTACAATATTTATATGCGTCAATCTTTGAATTACAAATTGAATATGATCATGTAAACTTCTTCATTTATCTTCTACGAATTACATAAGCAATTTAATTTTAGATATCTATATATATCAGTGATGCCATTCCAGCCTGCTTGCAGTACGGTTAATAGCATGAAGAAAGTAGGTAAGAAGGCACATACTATGATGATTCCATATCCGTATAATACACTTGCGAATGCGTTGTGTCCGCCTATGGTCCCTTTTCATGCTATTAACCGTTCTGCAAGCGGGCGGGACTTCGCATCGCTGATATATATACGTGTGTGCGTGTGCTACGTATATACAAACATAAAGCATACACACAAAAATTCATTGATTTACATCAAATAAAGTACTAACATTGATTGATTTTACATAATGTGCGTTCGAGGAAGCGATACTAACGCTATTTGTGTCATTCTCTCTTTACTGTACCATTAGACGTAAAACAAGGATAGAATAACACAAATAGCGCTGATAGCGTCATCCCAAACGCATACATTCAGCAGCTTGAAAGCAACACTTCATAACGATTACTGGTATATAAAACGAGATAGGAACTTCTATACGAGTAGTTGCATGCTACGACTCGCCACGGCAGTACCGCTAGTGTTCTATAGATAGTCATACTTATCAGACGTCTACAAAAAAATTATAGTGAGATTTTCAAATCTGTTTGTGCCATGGAATACTGGTCGATATTATTATCGATAGCAATCGGTGTGATCAGCATTCACTACCTTTTTAAAAATTTTAATCTCTTTAAAAGACATGATATTATACACATATCACCTGTTCCGATATTCGGATCCACGATATCAATTATATTTCGTCGAATATCATTCATAGATTTCATCCAAAAAGTATACAATTTGGATCCAAACTCCAAATATCTTGGATTCTACTTCATGATGAATCCAATATTGGTGATTCGTGATTTAGAACTTATTAAAAATATTCTTGTTAAAAACTTTGAAGCATTTCCAGATCGGCAAGCTTTCTCCGATACAAATGATATTTTATTCAAGAACAATTTGTTTTCTCTTCATGGAGAAAAATGGCGGAACGTGAGAAATCTGTTGAGTCCCTCTTTTACTTCCAGCAAAATGAAAATGATGTTCACATTGATGTCGGAATGTGCTGTGGATCTTACAAAATTTCTATCAACGTTGCCAGTGAATGAAGAAAGTATAAACACGAAAGACGTTTTCTCGAAATATACAAACGACGTCATCGCTACTTGTGCATTTGGAATCAAAATCAACTCTGTGAAGGATCCAACGAATAAATTCTATATCTATGGCAAGGAGATAACGAGTAACTTCAAAGGGGTCGTTCGTGGTATAAAGTTTCTTTTTCTTGGAACGTTTCCAAGAATCAGTCGAATTCTCAATATAAAAATTTTGAACGATTATGTGTCGAATTTCTTCAAAGACATTATAAAAACTACAATCATGACTCGTGATGCGGAACATATTACGCGTCCGGATATGCTGCAGTTAATGATGGATATCAGAGGCAAAGAAGGTCGTAGAGAACTAGACATCGACGACATGACTGCGCAAGCGTTCATATTTTTTCTCGGTGGTTTCGAGACCAGTTCAACCGCAATGTGCTTCGCAGCTCACGAAATTGCAGCTAATCCAGAAATTCAGATGAAATTACAACAAGAGATCGACAAAGCTTTAGAGGAGTCAAACGGAGAAGTGTCTTATGAAGTCATTAATCGGCTCGAATATTTAGATGCGGTGATTAATGAGACCCTTAGATTATATCCACCAATCGGTTTCTTAGAAAGGAAATGCCAAAAAACTTTTGAGTTACCATCCGCATTGCCGGACAAGAAACCTTTTATCATGAAAAAAGGTATGCTTGTTTGGATTCCGATGTCTGCAATCCAACATGATGAAAAGTATTACGATAATCCGGAGAAATTTGATCCAGAAAGATTTTTGGACAACAAAATGCACAATTCTTGGTGTTATATGCCATTTGGATTAGGACCGAGAATGTGCATAGCTAACAGGTTTGCCATGCTGGAAGTTAAAATATTGCTGTTTCACTTATTAGCGCGATGTGATTTGAAACCTTCTGTGAAAACTGCTACCCCAATGAAATTTTCCAAAGATGGGTTTCTAATGCCAGAGGATGGATTTTGGTTGAATATTCAGCGTAGGAAAGATGTGCATCCTGTGCTGGAATCTTATAGTTGTGAATAAAAGCTTGAGAAAAAATTTCAAATAATAATAACATAGTTGTACTAAAAAAATTACAGTTATCAGTTCTTTGGAATGTTTTAAAGTTCGTTTGGGCATCATTATTGAAAATTGACGATCAATATAATTTTTTATATTATTTCTAGCTTCAATTCACGATTGTGCTTTAAGTCCGACAAGTTGAGTCGGATTGTACTTTATAGAACTAAAAGATATGGTTATAAAGTTTCAACTGTGGTAAATATATATATGGTATGTATATAATTGACATCAAGCACTATATTATTTACAAATATAAACATTATTAAAACTGTTATCGAAATCTATTTTGATCGAAAAAGTATTCTTTTTCTTATTTGATTTACTTTTATCAATCTAAATTCCACTTACAAGAATGTACATTTATAATAAAAAATTGCTTATGCATTTTTATAATCTTTATAAATAATATATATTATAATATTAGGGGGAGACCGAAGCTAAGTGGGCACTTTTTTTTCAATTGCAACTTTCAATAACAAAATAAACTATTTTAGTCAAATGATTATTAGTGTTTTATAGAGTGATTATAAGACTACAAGATGGCAATAAAAAATTTTAGTGTTTGCAACTTCATTTCATTCATATATACAAAAAATGATGTGATTTAGAAAATAAAATCTCAAAAATTACTTTTGACTATCGAAAATACGTTTGACTATCTAACATAACAACGTGGCACCTACACTAACCAAACTTCGTTGGTAAAGAAGACACACAAGATGCTACCTACAATATAAATTGGGAATTCATAAGATATATTTTTGCCACTCAAAATTCGAATGCCAGCTTAGCCCCGGTCTCCCCTATATGTAGTAATAATGAGTAAAATCAAGATTATGTATTGAAATTATTTGTTGAAAATATCAATAATAACTTGTCGTTATCAATGTCGCACGCACACGTTTACATAAATTTTCGTACAACAATAGCGTTTCAATTAGACGTTTAAGTTTACTTCTAGGAATTCAATGTTGTATCTTCGTGTGATTTATTAATCTGTAATCTCTAATTTCGTAAATACAGATTGTAAAACATGTATATTAAACAAATGTTGTCGCGACTTTGACAGCTCAAGACGCCATATTAGACTAAGAAATAATAAAAAAAGATCACAATTAAAAATATTTTTATCATTTTCAGCATAAATTCCGAGATACGTGTAGTATGTATACTATAATTCTGGAGAAGGATTTCTAAATCGTTAAAAATAATGTATGCGATACTGTTCTACGAAAATTATTATGTTCAATCGGTAAACAGATGACTTTAGGATCATCTAAAGCCTGTTTGTGTCTATGAAAGATTGTACAATCACTCTATGTTTATCATTTGAATACTAATGAAGTGAAAAATTAAGTATTTATGTCGACCACAAATTATAAGAATGTAGAGTCTAAAGTGTACAGGAGTATAGCAGTAATGGCCATGACCGCAAAAAGTTTGTAATTTACACGAAGTGAAAGCGTAAGAGGAGGGAAAGCCGAAAAGATCGATGATACGACGACAAGTGCCGAGAAGAAGCGAACAATCAGGCGAGTCAGTTGGTCAAATCTTTTGTAACAACGTCAGCTAAAATATAATTGTGTCCATCGATTTCTCGGCCTTTGCAAAATGCGGCACGCTGTCTCGAGGGATCTCAAGGATGCAACGACGACGGCATACGTACTTGCATCGTGTCTTTCTTTCGCTCTTTCCTCCTATTCCACTCAAAGGATAAAATAGACAGATATGTATTTATAACTCCGCTCAATAATTGTAACGAAATAACGCTAAGTAAATCCCATAAGTATCGTCGTGTTATCCGTCGAATGATAACAATATTGTACATTCAGTCTGAAAGATTTCGTCCGTAAATTGTTAAAGGATTTGTAAACGAATTAATAATTTGCTTTTGGACAAGCAATAATATTAATTTACGACTATCCTATATAGCATAAACGATAGAATCGTTATGAGAGAAATAATTATAGATATCAGATTAAATCCAGCGAAGCAGTTTTATCAAATTGATATAAATGATATACCTACTGCGTAAAATTGTTACATAAATCTTGATGCCTTTATCGACGATATTCGTTCCCCTTTATCAAACAAGGATAAGAACAAATGCAACGAACAAACATAAAGATAAAAAATACTAGACAAGATAAAATAACAAGAGTTTTATGTTTGTATATAATGCTATTTTATAAAATTTAAGATTTTATGTAACCTTATTTTCATATAAACTATATAACTTTTCGTTATTTTTTAAAATAGAAATAGAATATTTTTAGTGGATTGGTGCGTTTTTTTTATAAAATTAGTTTTATATATATAACGTAATAATTTATAAAGTAACTCCAAGCAACATATTTTATATACATCACATTTATTTTTTATCTTATTCAATTTTATATTATGTTAAATACTAATTTCTCGGTAAAAAAAAAAATAGTTTCAAACACAATTTTATATCATTTAAAAGTAATCTTATAACAATAAAGTTACCCTGGTAGAAATGTATGCAGTTTTCCTAGACACCTATCCAGTTACTATCTAATATTACTGTATTCTCATTAGTTATCAATACTGACAATGAGTAGGAAATGGATAAGAACTTGATAGAGTTTTATTCAGAGACTGAAGCAGTTTTCTTGGTAAAAATTTGTGCAATTTGCGTAAACACTACCCAGTTATTGTCTAGTTTTAATAGATTAAATTGATTATATGAAATAGATTAATAGATGAAAAATATTACAATAATCCGGAGAAATTTAATCCAGAAAGATTTTTAGACAACAAGATGCACAATTTTTCATGTTACATGCCATTCAGATTAGGACCGAGAATATGCATAGCTAATAGATTTGTTTTTCTGGAAGTCAAGATCTTACTATTTCACTTATTAGCGCGATGTGAACTGAAACCTTCAAAAACTAAGTCCCTAATAAAATTTTGCAACGATCTGATGATAATGCCAGAGAATGGATTCTGGTTGAATATTCAGCGCAGAAAAGATCCTGCGCTGACACATTCTGTAAATAAATATTTCCATTGATTCTATTTCATTTTTCTGTGCACTGAAAATATGTATTCACTATTTTATATTTCAATTAATTATTTTTCGAAGGACTGGCCACTAGATATTTAAATATTACGTATTCGAATAACTAAAATTATATATTCGATTATGTACATGAACAATATTTTTTTATAAATTTTCAAATAACAAAAATGATAGAACTACACTTAAAATATTTGTTCATTTTAACATATGACAGTTTTGTTTTCAACTTCACTTTTTGAGTGCAATGTTTATCAAGTAATGAAGCAAATTGAATGGTTATCAGAATGATATATTCTCGTCTGTATGATGTAATGGGAACTAAGGTCAAAATGATTTCTAAGTTATCATGTCAGAAGTAATAAAAGTAGAAAAGTAAATATAGATTCGTAAGTTCGAGATCTTAGATAAATTATGCCAATAAAAAAATCAACAAAAAAATTGATCAAACTAGATATCTGTATATGTATGCTATCAACAATATATTTTAATAAAAAGAACTTCTATGTGTATTTTGATATACATTATGTGTTACGTAATCAGCTGGAGACTAGTTAATATGTTTATATTTCGATGCAACATACCTATGTGAATTTCATTAGCTATACATACATCTACGAAAAATTATACAATCATTCTATATATTTATCATTTGAATACTGATAAAGTAAAAAATTAAGTGTTTGTATTCATAATAAATTATAAGCTACGTAATTATGGATATCAAATTAAAACCAACGATGTAGTTTCATCAAATTGATATAAATGACATATTGTATAAGGTTATTAATAAAAGTAAATTTTGATACTTTTATCCACGATATTCGTTTCACGCAAATAAACTGTAATAATAATAAATGCAATGGATAAACTTACGGATAAGGAGTACAAAATAAAATAAAATAACAAGGGATTTATGTTTATATATGTATAATATATGTTATTTTATAAACTATAAGATTTTATAAAATTTTGTTCTCATATAAACAAACTCCAAATAAAAATGCAATATTTTCAGTGGGATTAGTGCGTTTTTTTTTTTATAAAATTAGCTTTAAATATATACAACATAATAATTTATAAAATAACTCGAATTAACTTATTTTGATACGTCATTTATTTTTCAGCTTATTTTATTTCATATTATGTTAAATACTATTTTTAGTAAAAAGTATTTCCAAACATCGCGTCCTATCATTTAAAAATAATCCTATGGTAACAACGTTAAGAACAAAATTTATCTTATATGAATCTTTAAATTGCATATTCACAATTTTGCAAATGAATATAATCATGTAAGCATCTTCATTTATCTTCTACAGATTACATAAGCAATTTAATTTTAAGTATACATATGTGTTTGCATATATGCGAACATGTAGCAAACATAACAATGACTTGCTGATTTGCAAGGAGCAAAGTGCCAAAGCTGATCCATCATATATCAATTCGAAAACTTTTACATCAAAATGACTACCGATATATTACTACATTGGAATAAGCTATACGAGCAGTTGTCTGCAATGATGCGCGTCAGTAATATCGCAAACACTCTTAAGTCAGTCTTACATCAGATTACGTAGATTTACAAAAGAACTGTAGCGAGATTTTCAAACAACATGGAATATTGGTTAATATTTTTATCTATAGTGATCGGTGTAATGAGTATTCATTATCTTTTTAGAAATTTTAATTTCTTTAAAAGACATGGTATTGTACACATACCGCCTGTTCCAATATTCGGAGCCATGACATCGGTTGTATTTCATCGAATATCATTCGTCGATCTCCTGCTCAAGATATATAATTCCAATCCAAATGCAAAGTATGTTGGATTCTACTTGGCGACAACTCCAATCTTCTTGCTTCGCGATCCGGAACTCATTAAGAATATCTTTGTGAAGAATTTTGAGTCATTTCCAAATCGTAATGGTTTTTCTGATTTAAATGACTCTATATTTGAAAAAAATTTGTTTTCTCTTCAGGGAGAAAAATGGCGGAACATAAGAACTCTGTTGAGTCCCTCTTTTACGTCTAGCAAGATGAAAATGATGTTCACGTTGATGTCAGAATGTGCTACAGACTTCGCAAAATTTCTATCGATATTTCCATCGTATGAAGAGGGTATAAACATGAAAGATGCTTTCTCTAAATATACAAACGACGTTATTGCCACGTGTGCTTTCGGAATTAAAATCAACTCTATGAAGGATCCCACGAATAAGTTTTATGTTAACGGCAAGAAAACATCTAATTTCAGAGGCATTCGTGCCTTAAAGTTCCTCCTTGTCAGAAATTTCCCGAGACTCGGGCGAATTCTGAATATAAAGTTTGTGAATGAAGATGTGAAGCATTTTTTCAAGGACATTATAAAGACCACAATCGCTACTCGTGATGCAGAACATATTACACGCCCGGATATGCTACAATTAATGATGGATATCAGAAGCAAAGGAGATCGTAGAGAACTGGATATCGACGATATGACTGCGCAAGCGTTCATCTTTTTTCTAGGTGGTTTTGAGACCAGTTCAACCGCGATGTCGTTCATAGCGCATGAAATCGCAGCTAATACAGAAGTTCAAACCAAATTACAACAAGAGATCGATAAGGTTTTGGAGGAGTCGCACGGAGAAGTGTCTTATGAAGCCATTAATCAGTTAGAATATTTAGATGCAGTGATAAACGAGGCTCTGAGATTATATCCACCAATCCCCGTATTAGAAAGGGTATGCGAAAAAACTTTTGAATTACCATCCGCATTGCCGAACGGAAAATCTTTTATCGTAAAGAAGGGTATGACTTTTTGGATTCCGAATTTCGCAATCCAACGTGATGAAAAGTATTATAATAATCCAGAAAAATTTGATCCAGAAAGATTTTTAGATGATAAAATGCATAGTTCTTCATGGTATATGCCATTCGGATTAGGTCCGAGAATGTGCATAGCTAATAGGTTTGCTATGCTGGAAATCAAAATCTTGCTGTTTCACTTATTAGCGCGATGTGAGCTGAAACCTTCTGTGAAAACTACTTCCCCAATAAAATTTTCTAAAGATTTCATGATAATGCCGGAAAATGGATTCTGGTTAAATATTCGGCGTAGAAAAGATAAGCATCCTGCGCTGAAGTCTACTGTAGTGGATTGTTAAGCCTTAAAAAGCATTTCAATAATATAGTTTTAATGTTTTTAAACATTTCAATAATATAGCTTTTGTGTTTTTTATTCTACTTTTGCTTTTCTATATTTTGTACTGTTAAGAAATAAAAAATAGTGAATAGAAGTATTTCATTTTACCATGAAATGTCAAGATGCCAAATAAGTTCTTTATTTCAATATATATTGAGATGTAAATAATAAATATTGTTTGCCGTTTTTATATTCACTACGAAAAAAGTTATTTCAAATAATATTTCTATAGACGTATCCTCTAAATAAATATTTCTATTGAATCTATTTCATTTTTTCGTGCACTGAATATATGTATATTTACTACTTTCCGTTTCAATTAACTACTTTTTCAAACACAGATTACTAGATATTTAAATATTATATATTCGATTATATATATAAATAGCATTACATTTTTATAAATTTTCAAATACACAAAAACGATAAAATTATATACTTAAGACATTTGCTTGCATTTTAGCATATGATAGTTTTATTTTCATCTTCACTTCTTGGATCTGTTTTCTGTGGCTGAACTAGTGTACATTTTTAGAAAGAGAATTCTAGTGCAGCCTAATGCAGAAATACAAAACAGACAACTTGAGTACAATACTTATTATGTAATAGAGTGAATTGAATGATTGTCGGAATGAAATATTCTCATCCGTATGATGTAATAGGAACCAAGGTCAAAATGATTTCTAAGTTGTCATGTCAGAATGAAAGATAAAAGTAGAAAAGTTAACATAGAGTAAATTCGAGATCATAAAGAAATTATGCCAATAATAAAAATCAACATAAAAAATTCATCAGTAGCACACATATGTAGATATCTACATATGTGTGCTATCAACAATATATTTTAATAAAAAGAACTTCTATGTGTATTTTGATACACATTATGTGTGAGAATAATAAAGTCAAAATTATAATATATTAAAACTTTTTCTTGGGAATATTAACAATTAATTGAAATGATTAATTTAAAAAATGAATTAAGTTAGTAGTTTTGTAGCTCTAAAAATAAATCCAATATACAAGTAAAGTGTTTATATGAACCTCCGTAGTTGTTAGTGTTAGATAAATTATATATATTTTAGACTATAAAATGCAATTCATTAGCAATTGGTATGTACTTACCAAAGATAACATTTTTTATAATTCATTAATATACTTTATTATAAACTTAATGATGATCGTTCTTCGTTTTCTTCCCTTTTTTATTTTCTCAATATCTTTGCGTTTACTTCACATGTAATTACTAGCTTGCAGATATCTTTATATCGATGCATGTCGAGGCAACTACTGTTTTCATTTATCAATTAATTCTATGTTTAAATTCGTGTTTTTCTTACGTATTTGTATTATTTACGTTATTATATTATATTATATTAAGGTTTAGGCTTGCAAGCAACTGTGCTGATGACTCTTATCTTGAAAAGATTATTACATTCGTTTTCATGTATACTAACATGTATATTTTTTCGCACCTCAATAAAATTTATTATTATTATTATTGTTATTATTATTAAAATTTCTTTTATATGGACCTATCTAGTTTTATTTAATTTAAATTTATATACAGAATTAATATCTACAATATTGAGTATTAACATATATCTCAATGATGATTTAAAAGCAGGAAATAAGCATAGTTTCACAAACCATTTGCTATAGAGATAAACTTTGCAAAATTTTTAACGCTATCTATAATATGATAGCAAAACGATTTCTTAAAAGATGTAGTCTCTCTGAATACAAAATCATTGTTAAAAAGTTTTAAAAACAATTCTCTTTATAACAATCGAATCTTGATCAAAATTACAACTAGTAAGGTCAGACAACGCTTGTCGATTGTTGGAGACCCTTTCACGTTGCCGAAAAGGTGATCAGTGTAAGTACTGCTTGCCTCGTCCGCTGTAACATGTTCGTAGCTCGATCAGGGTCTTGTTTCTGTGGAAGACGTGGTAAGTGAATCGAGCCGAGTTGCACAATTTCTCTCTCCCCGCCGCCTTCTCTCTTCCTCACGTCCTCTCCTGTATCGAGCGATGGAGGAGAGGAAAACGTCACGAGAGGAGAACACAACCTGCACTCCTGTCTAATGAATAGTTGGGTCAGACTGCTGCCTCGGTAAATGCTGAGAATTAACCGTCTGCTTCTTGACATTTTGCTCGGAAGAAGATCCTCCTCTCTCCCTCTCCCTCTCCCTCTCCCCCCCTCTCTCTCTCTCTCTCTCTCTCTCTCGCGATCGGTCTAGCCTTGCCGTACTCTCCCTATCCCTTCTCTACTTTTATTACCAGCTATTAGATCGCACGGTGTGATAACGATGTAAAACTCCGGGAAATTTTATAAATTATAATATCATAATAAAAAATGTTATTTTTATATATCTCCCTAAATAAATTATTATTTTTCGGTAGTTGGTATTAATTGAAATTCTTCGTGGACTATTCTAAGAAGACAGCTATTAATCTTTGTTTGGATATATATAGCACGTATTTACCTAGCTTAATGTGAATAGCAAAAGATATAATAACGATAACAAATAATGGATAGGTGTTAAAGTACAGTCTTACAAAGGTGAACATCATTTTTCTGAATAATATGTCTACCATTAAATAAATTATATAAAATAATTATTATACGTTCGTAGCCCTTTCTCATATTATATATTTATTATTAAAATAATTATAATAAATTTTAAATAAAACCATGATTCACATTCGTGAATACTACACGATGATACTAATAGCTAAAATCTCCGTTTAATGATTTCAATAAAAACCGAAGTCCACTCACACGAGAGGAGATTCTCCACTTTTCAAGATCTCTTTTCCTTTCATTTTTTTTATCTCTTTTTTTTCAATCACTTTATCAGAGGTCATTAGATAACGACCGACGACAATCGGAAGCGAAGACGAGCCGAAGAACGCAAGATTAACCGCGGAAGATTAGTCGCTTAATAGCCGCATCTCTTTTCTCGCAATAGGAACAGAATGCATGTAGTCGCGATATGTAACTGGTTTTCAAAGAAACGATCGTTCCGCGTGTGTCTAATTCCCGGAATCTCATCGGTGTTAAGTAAAAAATAAACAAAACGATAAATACAGTTCTTGATTTTATGCTCTTTCTCTCTTCCTTTTCTGTTTAAAATGTCATCTGTATGTACACGTGTAAATATGTGTGTTTTGTATGCCACACTGGATATACGCGATTGTAGCGTCTTGATTTAATACCATATCGGGTCTTCGAATTAGCATAGCCCGAACGAGCAACGCAGTCAACGCGTAAAATAGCCCGAAATAAAACCGGAGACCAAATGTAGTCGTGATCTAACAGCCTTGGTATTCTATGCGAAGAGTGGCACTCCGCGTATCTCAAAATAGCGAAACGTTACTCGATGAATTTCCATGGCACGCAATTCCCTTGAGTTTGTAATGGACGTGCATTCAGATTAATCCTTTTTTCAACTATTTTTTACGCAGTTTATTATTTATTTATTAAAGCTGAAAAATATGCAAATTTCGATTATTCCATGGCTTAATATAATTTCTCTCTCAATAAATTATTTAATAACATACACGCAACCTTACATAATAAATCTTATTTACTTATGCTGTTAATTTAATCTTTCTAAGAGATAAATCATGTTTATTTTATTGATAACACATGAGATTATGTATCGTATAATATATTTAAATTATTTTATTACTTAAATAAAATTGATAATAAAATTAGAAAACTAATAGTTAAGATTTGCAGGAAAAGAATTCATATAAAACAATTATAAAAGCTGAGCACATAAAGTTAAAATAAATATAAAATCGTATAGCTAAATCTCTGGTGAAATTACGGTAACAGTAAAATGACGAGCTATATTTCAAGTTGTGAATGCATAATCGTACCTCCCACGCAATTCATAAAAACTTATTGATTATATTGGACGCATTTCAACAAGCGAAATGCGGTCATCGTGATCGTACATCGGGTGTTCGAACAAATAACTCAATAACGAAAATACATCCCACACAAACGCACATACTCGTATGTATGTGGCTATTAACCTTTTTAAAGGTTTCTTATACGACAGACGTTTTGCAATTCGGTTATAATACGAATCGTCCGAGTGAAAGTGCTCTTTTGTCATACAAATAATTCTTGTTGTTTCTTCTCTGTCATTGGCTTATAAATTAAAATGACGAGCAACACAAAATTTTTTCCTGCTATTAGCCAAAGTTAAAAATATTGCTAAAAGTATTGATGTAATAGCAAATCTTTTAAAATATGCGTGTGTGTATCTAAATATTAATAAAATGTAATTAACAATAATTTTTAAAATATTCAATTTCACGAAACTGAAAATTCTTGGAAGCTAGCGGTTTTGATTTATGAAAACGTCTAAATAATAAATGAAGTAGTAGATACCTTTTTATCGCGATAATTAAAACAAATTCTTTTAGTTAATACTACGCGATTATAAATCACTGCGATCATGTGCAATTAATACCTTATAAAATTCGCGGTAGCGCGTCACACTGATTCGCCTGAACGCACAGAGTCGCTTTCACGTGTGCGCACCAGCTGCGTAACGAGATTAAACCTGGTGTCACGATCTTCGTGTGCATAAGCTGCGTACTCTCGAACGCATTAATTCGATCGCTGCAGGTGTATCGAACGAGCTATTCTGTTGTCTACCTACACCAAAGCCCGCCTTTAATTCGTGTGACCTGTGAGAGCGTTACGTGATTTGAACGTACAGCAAAGCATTAATGCGACGTATGATACTAAACGAGTTTCTCTGTATCTCATTGATTTGATTTCCTTCTATGCAGCTGTAAAGACCCCAATTCAAGTGTTAAATATAAAAAATTAAAATCTATTTGTATAAATATAATTAAAACGTGTAATTATACCTTTAGATATAATATATTATTTTTATTATTTTACTATTCAATAAAAACTATAAATATTACAATTGACGTTTATTTATTAGATAAAGATATATATTTATAAAAATATTTCATAAATTATATATGCAGTTTTTATATAACTTATATTATAAAATAATATTATAAACTAATAATTAATACTTCCTGTAACAATTAGACATTTTAAATATACATCTTCATATGTTTCAGTAGCACATCTTACATCTTTTCTGTGTCGTCGTTTTAATTAATGTATTCAACTGTACCGCAAATAGTAGACATCGAGTTCTCTTTTCACAAGAAAAGAACGAGACCTCGACGGTAGCTCGTGATTTTCGCTCGCCCTTGTAATTTACGTTCGTTATCATCGAGAAAATGTTTTCTCTCCTCGTTTGCGTTTAATTACTCGTGCGCGTGAGCAACGAGATTAACATGCTTATGAACGTGACAGACCGTCGCGGGGCGAGCGGCAAGGATGCGATGTCTTAACGTGAAATTACATAATAATAAATGAGGGAACGCGCAGGAAGATATGTCTCTCGGCTTTCGTTGTTACTTATAATTGTAACGTACATTAGTTAATGAGGTTAAAAAGAATTTAAATAATAAATTACATATATCGTCCGACATGCAGAATATCGTAATCGTTCTTTTTTCATCCAACGATGAAACAGTTTCGATTTATCGACAACATATAATTTGTAATTTATTTATATGCGTTTATTTATTTATTTATTTATTTATTTACGTTATGACTTTATGTTGCGACTTTACTAATGACTTTTTAAACTCATCCAATGTTTTAATTACTAAATTTTATATATTTTTGTATTTAAAGATTAATTAATAGTTAGTTGATAAGGACTTAGTATAGTCGAAACGTTACTTTGACTTTTTATTATAAATTTTTTAAATTCTTCGAAAAACTAGTTAGTTGTCAATAAATTATTATAATAAACTAATTTTAAATTTAGATCTTTTATATTGTTTGTGACTGACCTACCTACTTAATGTTATTGTTATTACAATTTCGAGTGGATAATATCTATATTAATTTTAATTGTTCTTTTTTATTTTATTCTTCGATAGATTGAGAAGCCATCAATTACCAAAATTTTATCTGTTAACATAAACACATATGACGACACAAAACGATTTTTTAGAACAATCTGACGATTTTAAGTGAAATTTTTTTTTAATAGAACAAAAAATGAAATAAAAGAAAGAAAGAAAAACAGAATAAAAGATTTTATCTAATTTATTTTGATGATATTTTTCTATATTTATTTAGTAATAAAAAAAACACAAATATTAATATAATTGTTTGTTAATTAATTTGGATCTTAATAAATTCGTAAAATGTCTTGAGGTTAAAAAAACAAGAGAACGAAATTTATGGATTAAGTACAGTCTCTTTTTTTTATTTTCTCAAGAACGAACTCTTTCGCTTGTAGCTCATATCACGTTTAAACAGTGGGCAAATTATTATAATCTCTTGACCACTGCTGCTCAGCAAAGCACGCGTAGCCATCCAGTCGCTTCGGACAGTCACAAACAACAACGAAAATCACGACAACGACGACGACGACGATGAATCGAGTTGGCGTTATCATCGGAGGAGTACCTTGATTAATGCAACATCAATTCTCAGTACATACGAGATAGGAAATCCAGTTGAACGAAATTACAGCAATAACATTCTCGACGTCGCGCGCTCGAATGCTTCTGTGCCGACGGAAAGAGCAAGAGTGAGAAAGAGAGCGAGAGAGAGAGAGAGAGAGAGAGAGAGAGAGAGAGAGAGAGACGAAAAGAGAAAAGGAGAGATGGTTGCAGAAATGGATGCACACGGCACGCAAATGCAGCTCTACGCCGCGACCGCGACGGACGAGATGCATGAGCGAGCGCGACGCAGATAAAGGATCGCTCTCGCGCGCGCAACGCCGGGACTATCATCGTTCGTATCCGCCGCCGTTGTCGGTCGCCGTTGATTTAAGACGCTTGTCGCGGCGCCCGGTTATTGCGATCGTTAATCGACGTTTCGTAGCTTAGTCGCAATTAAGCCCGACGGGCGCACCAATCGGACGGCGCGGCACGACGGCCGAACGCATTAACGCACGCGATGCCGATGATGCCGCGTGCTTCTCCTCTCCGTCTCTCTCCTCTCTCTCTCCCCCTCCCCTCCATCTCTTCTTTCTCCCTCTTTGGTGTAATCGTCATAATTATCGATGATGACGGATCGTTCCGTCACACGCGCTAATTATCGCCAGCCAGGGCGGTCGCGCAGCTCTGCGTCGCTGTGGGCGTAAATCGCGCTCGCACGACGAAGCGCAGGCTGGCGCTTTCGTGCACGCAGGATTTTTATCCCTGTCCCTTCGGGGTGCCGGGCAACGCGCAGCATTTATATCCCCGGGCAGTTCTCTTCGCACGCTGCGGCTGCCACCACCGCGCTCGAGTCCGAAGCAAGATCGACACAGTAATTTTTCTCCGTTATCTACCACGCGTTCATGTTACATAACGATCGTGCAAATCGCTCGATCTTAGAGCCCATTCGCACCAGAGTACAGAACTCGCTCGCGTGTTCCTTGTATACGATCCGTTCATCGCGATCGATAATTGACGCATTATTGAAAATTGTTAGGAAATTTTAGCAAGCAACACATCTCCAAGGGTTTAATCGTTATATAAATGACACGTTAATGTCACAGTGATGACGTACTGTATGATGAGACCGCTCGTCAAAAACATCACGAGAATCTTATTCAATGTACTCCTGTTCGTTGCATGCTTTGCCGCGACATGTATGTGTACAGTAGATATGTGTGCGTGTCTTCGCTCTTTATTTACTAATTATTCTATCGCTGCCCGAGGCGTCGTCGCGAATCGCATGTCGGAGAACGCGACCGAGACCGAAAGAAAAGAGTAACACGTCCGGTGACGCCGGCAAAAAAGAAATTAAAAGATGACAGGGTTGTTTGCGTAAGGCGACGTGTAATCATTACAATCATCAATGCTGACAGATTATTCCGTCAACTAACGTTGAATTGTAATTAGCGGTGCGCGATTGCCGCCAGTATCAGTCCGGTTAGCAGCGAGGTTCGTTACGTGAAAAGGAGAAGTTAATGTTCCGTTAAGACGCCTTAACGTTGGAAATCGCGCCAGATAGAGATTACATAGTGAATAATCCGCAGCGTGGTTAACGGTACTGCACTATTTGCCTGATAAAGAGTCTCGCAGAAATGCTGTCTCTTTCTCTCTTTCTTTCTATATCTAGTAGAAACTCCTTGTATCTGATCCCCGCGAGAGACGGAACGAGGGCGGTGGTACGCCGTAAACGATCTTTGGATGGGACTCGACAAATTATATGCAAATTACACTTGTCACATGAAATTATTGCACGTGGCAAATGCGAATACGAACACGGTAGAAATTGCGAGCGTGTTATTACCCCTCGACGCAATATATATCGCTGTACGTCGCATTTCAGGTAATAACGCATTCAATCTTTTATCCTCTCTCGTCCGTCTTTTGTGATAATTATACGAAATGAATATAATTTGCCTAGACATAGCATAGGCATCGCAACTTTGAGGTATACGTACGTAACATTTCCACCGGATAATAACACGTTACGAATTTCAGATGGCGATTTACTGACAAAAACAAAGGGGGGATTTAATTTTCTCTCGGTACACGCAGCCACGAAGCGAAAGTAGGTAAGTTTGCGCGGCCCATTTTCGCCGAAAGGAGGGCCTCGCGTGCCACGTCAACGTGAAATTAATTCTCATGCTGGATTAATCGAGAGCAGGACGGTCTGCGAGCTGATTCCGAGGTCCTTAACCCGTCTACCGCGACGCGGACGCGTGACGTCATCGAAGATATAAGAAGATGACGCGATCGGCCGATCGTGTGGGTTAACCTGCTAAGTTAGCGCCTTTCGTTCCTTGTCGAGCATATCTAGCGGTATGTACTCACATACATAGCGTATGTTTATCAGGTATCCGGAGAGAAACTTGTCACGCGCTCGAGAACATGTTAAATATATCATCTTATTATGTTAGGTTGCTTAGAATCAATTCTAATTGATAAACAAAGCTTCCGTTGACTATCAATGCCGTTGTAAATTTTTTTTCTTAAGTAATGAATTTTCTTAACAGATATGAAAATTAGATCGCAAATAAAATTTAGTTAGAACAAAGATTGAATTGAAAGATAAAATTTTCTAGCATCCTTTCCTTATATATTTTTACTTATAAAAAACATAAATTATAGATCCAAAAAGTCAATATCTTTATAGCAGCTTATATCTATTTATCTAAAAATTAATTATTTCTATTGAAAGATTACATATCTTACATGTAAAATTAGGAGAAAGAAAGAGAGAAATAATTTTTCAAAATAATTATGTAAAAAATTGACAGATTCAAGATTTATTATTTCGCAAAAGAACAAAGGCTAGTACGAAAATCATATCAACAAACTAGATTTTCAATGTGCCCAGAAGAGCCTAGATAGACGTGCTCAACATCTCGCCTAGGAGAACTAGCGAGCGAACGCGCGGGCGCATTGCTTACATTCTAACTCGCCATCGCGTTTTAATGGCGCAACGGGTCCGAACTCGCGTGGCGAGCCAGTCTAACCCGAGGCAACCCCCGATGGGACTAAATAGGTATTGGCGAATGAGAGATGCGTGGGAAGTCGAGGTCCGGCGGCTACAGTGGTGGGCGATCTGCCTACGTTCCGCTGAATAATAAATCTGGACTGGGAAGCCCCTCTGGGTTAGGCTCACCACGATCTAAATACGTTCGCAGACGACGCCGTTTACGATGACGTCGTGCTAACTCTCCGAGAAATCTCTTGCTCTAATTGGCGTCGAGCTGCAGAGTTGACCAGCAAATGTGTGCATTCATTGGCTCATATATACAGAAGTAAGGCAAATGTTCCTCAACCGGATCTAGATATTTTTGATAAAAAACATAAAACACAACTTTACAAAAATAACGTTTAGTTTTTACTACAGTCATTTTTTTGTTTTGAATTCTATATTTATAAAAATTGGCAGAGATATTAAATAGAATTATATAATACAGACTATTTATTTTTTTTATCTATTATTAATATTAATTATTAAATAATATCAATTTTTTACGTATTTAGTCTAATGTTAAATAATAACTATTTTTTAAATTGTTTTGATCAATTTTTATCTTTCTATTTACGAATTTGAAACAATTTTTTTTATTAGTAACAACAAACTAAAAACAAATACTCTTAGTACTTTTAATTTTATACATCAAAACAATTATTTTGATTAAAAGTATTTGTTCTTCGCTCCGTCTCAATAATTCGTTATGGATAATTTCAAATTTTTATTACCAGAAGTATAAGGTTACCGATCATTTGCACGCCCACAAATGATATCAATTACATAGCAACAATATCAGAAACAACGAAATCTACGTGACGTTTGGCCTAGTTATCGAAGATCAATTAAGATCAATTAAGAATCCAGCTGGAGATCAAATTAAGATGAATTTTTCATGAATTGTACTGAGAAATTAACTGTAAATGTAGTTTGCATGTCATTCGGTTGCTGTTATTTTGGGGCAATAATATTTCGTATCAAGTACGATATGATCTTTAGTAATCTGACATTCAAAGTGTTTGTCGAAACGCCCATCAATGATTCATTGTGAATTTTTTTTTACCTACCAGTATGTTTGCCATATACGTCGCAAAGGTCGTAAACGGTTAATTATCGAATCTAATAATGCGTTTTCAGCCTACAGCGGGTGTAATTTTATCAACCGCTAACGGTTGTTTCATATGATTATGCTCAGTTTAGACAGGTTTACTTTATACAATCGTTCTCAATTATATACCTAAGCATGCATCTAATTGTCTGATAAGTTTACGATTATGCTTCCGGGATATTTCACCGTTATAAAACGGATGGTGTTTCACATATATTTAATCAATAATTATTATGCACACGACAAACTTTTAAACATAAAATATTTTCTCGATATTTTTATTATCTTGTTAAAAGATCTTTTTCGATCATAAATATTTTTAGGAAAGATTGAGTACCTATAAGGAACACATCAAGTTAAGAGAAAGTCAAAATGACTTTATTTTGACGTCATGAAAGTTAAGAAGATGATTTTTTGTTACAAAATGTGATTATTTATGGATGTTAAGAATCAAAATAAAGTCATTTTGATTTTCTGTTGACTTTTATGTGTTCCTAGGGTAAATATGTTAAAATAGCCTAGATATTTTCTACATTTTTACATCACTAGCCTCAATACACAAATTTACTGTATACAAATATATCTGTATGGTAAGATACGTGTATGATTCGAGCTATCGATAATATAAAGGTAATTTCGAAATGCATATATTAAGCAGGTTGTTAATTAGGTACTTCACGATAAAGGCTAATCTCGATGTTGACACACTTAAAACAACCTTTCCCTTTTGGTGACCGACAGGCGTAACGTGATTTTTACGCATCGTCGGTGCGAGCGTCGACACACTAAGTGAAACCTGCACACAATTAGCCCGCTTATTCTGAACCATTCGACGTTCCATTACATCGCTAACTGCGTGACCATACGTATGTAGCAACTCGACAATCGTCGTGACTGTGAGGGATACGTGTCATAATCATCAAATTATACTTTCGCCTCTGCATATCGCGATGCAATTGTCATGATGACTTTGATGCGTGGAACAAAGTTGCAATTTCGATGCGCTTCGTGGAGCTACGCACTCAAAAATTAAGAGTTTCGAGTTTTACTAGATATATAATAATTTTACAGATACAATTCAAATTATTGTATTGTGATTAAGTAGAGCAGAAGATTTTTAGGAACAGAAAATATTGACTTATTCATCTTTTAAGAAGAATACTTTTAAGAAGAATAAAAAGATAATAAGTGTATAGGAAGTCTGATTAATAAAAACTATAATATCTAGAGATTAGATACAGAATCCTGAGTTCAAAAACTAGGAATTTGATAGAGAAAAAAATTACAATAAAAAGATTGATGTTTTATTTTATTTTTTATTTTGCTATTTATTTGCACTCGCTGTGTCCAGTCTAGAATAGACTACTACTCATTTAATTTTTTATCTCTATCTTTAGCTAATTTTTTTATATAGCTATTAGAAGAATTGAGCGTTTATATTACCGATTAGAAACTGACTAAAAAAAAACTAGACAACAGCTATGTAAGACACAACATTTATATTTCATGACTAAATAAGCATCAGGTTCAATTTATCCCTGGTTATTACTAAGTAGTGCTATTGTTCGCTCCATCTAGGAGTGTGCTGTTCCTGCTACTGCTGCTTCTGCTGTTCCTGCTACTGCTGCTTTTGCTGTTGCTGCTACTGCTGCTTCTACTGCTGCTGCTGCTGTTGTTGTTGTTGTTGTTGTTGTTCGCCGTCTCCGTCCTCTACAAAATCCCTTCACGAACAACTTCGTTATTCTCCAGAAATTTATCAATAAACGATCATATTAAAATTAAGACTTACCCATGAACATTCTGCCTGAAATATGGCACACACTACTATCATCAAAACCAAGAACACCACTGAGAATCTCATGTTGCAATCTTGCGCTGCTACTGCTTGCTATGTGAACGTTTACTGTGTTCGCGTTATGTCGCAGTAGCAACATTTATACTGTGCCGAATAATGATCTATTTGTTAAGGAATGTTAATGATAATTGCACACACCTGTTTTGCCATTTGTGTAGCCTATTATCAATTATATTCTTTTATAACAAAAATAATTATTTTACAAAACATGTTTCGCATTCTTTCAAGCACGTGTCGCTGATAAGAGATTGTTATCATATACTACCTTGATCAAAAGTTCCCGGAATTCATTCAGAAAATTCAAAATACAAAGTTTATTCATCAAAAGTGATATTGTCCTCTTCAAAGTACTCCCCATCGACTGTAACGCACTTATACCAGCGATTGATCCAGCTCTCGAAACATTTCTGGAACTCTATTGTCGGTATAGCCATCAGAGCCGTCTTCGATTTTTCCATTACCTCTTATTGTTAGTAATGGTTTTTTGACTCGATCGAACGGAAAAAAATCGCAGGGAGCCATATCGGGTGAATTCGATGGCTGTTGGATGGTATTCGTTTCGTTCTTGGTCAAAAAATTTAATACAAACGTTGTTGCAAATTCAACTCCATTTTTAAAACTGTAAAAAATCGAAAACACGTGCAGAGATAGATGTTCTCAAGACGGCGTAACTTTTACAAATGTCAAGCTATGGCGATAAAATTTGGTGGAATTGTCAATGATAGATGTGGCAACCTAATCAAAAAAACAGAACTTAAATCAGCTGACTCAGAGCATCACTTGGTGGTAATTCCGGGAACTTTTTGATCAAGGTAGTATGCATGCGAAAGTGACGTCCGACAAGCATATTCAAACGAATTCCGGCGTAATAGAAAAAAAAACACGATAATTAAAACTCTACGTGCCATACGTAGCAACGCGACAATCGTCATGACTGTGAGGGATACGTGTCATAATCGATAAATTATACTTTAGCCTCTGTTTATCGCGATGCAATCGCCGCGATAACTTTCATGTATGGAACGAAATTTCAACTTCGATGCGTGTAGAACGAATGATGCGGGGCGATATCAATGCGTGGAACGAACAGCTAGTCGGCGCGAACAACTTCGATACGCTTTGTGGCGCTCCGCAGTATGTGAGATGATCAACTCAAAAATCAAGAGTTTCAGGTTCAAGTCTTACCAGATATAAAATGTTTTTCCAGATACAATTCAAATTGTGTGTTGTGATTAAGTAGAGCAAAAGATTTTTAGGAAATATGACCCATTCATCTTTTAAGGAGAATATTATTAAGAATTTCTAAGTAGAATAAAAAAAAAAAACAATAAGTATATTATAGAAAGTCTGATTAATAGAAACTATCTAAAAGTTAGATATCCTTAATACAGAATCCTGAATTAAAAAAACTGTCTAAGAGATTTGATAGAGAAAAAAAGACGATAAAAAAGTTAGATGTTTTATTTTATTTTTATTTGCTATTTCAGTCGTTGTGTCTGGTTTAGAATAGACTACTTACTAATTAACTTTTTATCCCTAGTTTTAGCTAATTTTTTTTGTATAGCTACCGTAAATGTGGATGACTTGAGACAAGCGTAGGTGATTTGGGACAGCATTTATTTTTGTTAAATTCAATTTTGGAATCCATCCATGAGTCTCTAAAGAAAGTTAAGTTAAGTTTAAGTTTTAAACTTCCTTTAGAGACTCATGAATAGATTTCATGACTGAATTTTAACGAAAATACATGCTGTTCCAAGTCACCTACACTTGTCCCAAGTCACCCACATTTACGATACTAGAAGAAGTGAGGAGAAGCGTTATATTACCGATTAACAACTGACTAAAAAACTAGACAACAGTTATGTAAGACGCAACTTTTCTATTTTATGACTAGATAGGCATAAAATAATAAGGTTTAATTTATCTCTGGTTATTGTGCTGACGCCGCTATATAGTGGCGTAAGATTCTTCCTGCGTCGTAACATGTATTGGTGTTACGGTTAGTCTACAGTGTCCATAATGTCCATGATGTCCACGATGTCTATGTTGATGAGGAATGGATTCCTTCACACAAGGTGGAATTATTTTTCAGAAATTCATCGATAAACGATCATGTTTAAACTAAGACTTACAGATTCCTGGAACATGGCACACACTACTATCATCAAGATCAAGTACACCACTGATATTCTCATATTGCAAACTTGCGCTTCTACTTGTTTGCACTGTAAATATTTATATCGCGTCATGCCGTAGCAATATTTATACTATACCGGTTAATAACGATCTATTTGGTAAAAATTGACAATAAAAAATGGTACACACTTGTTTTACCATTTGTATAACCTATTGTCAATTATGTTCCTTTATAACAAAAATAATTATTTTACAAAACATGTTTCGCATTCTTTCAAGCACGTGTCGCTGATAAGAGATTGTTATCATGTATACATATGAAAGTGACATCCGACAAGTATATTCAAACGAATTCCGATGTAATAGAAAAAAAAATATGATAATCTCAAAACTCTACGTATCACGTATGTAACAACGCGAAAATCGTCGTGACTGTGAGAGATACATGTCATAATCGGCGAATTATACTTTCGCCTCTGCTTATCGCGATGCAATCGCCGTGACTTTGGTGTGTGGAACGTAGCTGCAACTTCGATGCATGTAGAATGAACGGCGCGGACAACATCAATGCGCAGAACGAACGGCAGGTCGACGCAAATAACTTCGATACGCTTCGTGGCGCTTCGCAATATATGAGATGATCAACTCAAAAGTCAAGAGTTTCAAGTTCAAGTCTTATCAAATATAAAATTTTGCAAATTCAAAATTGTGTACTGTGATTAAGTAGAGCAGAAAATTTTAGAAACAGAAAATATTGACCGATTCATTTCTTAAGAAAAATAAAAAGATAATAAATATATACACGGAGAGAATTTTCTTTTAAAATTTGCCCTGAAATTATGGTAGTTTTTTTGTACAATACAATATTTTAATGATTTTTACCATTTCAGTAAAATTGATCAAACTTATTTTATATTTTATTATAGTTTTATTAATGAATAAAAGAAATTTATATTAAAATTCTTCGAAAAAAAAATATAATATTGTCCCATAACTATCATATTTTCAGGGTAAACTCTAAGAAAAAATTATCTCCGTGTAGAAAATCTGATTAATAAAAACTATGTAGAGGTTAGATACAGAATCTTGAATTTAAAAAACTAGGAATTTGATAGAGGAAAAAATTATAATAAAAAGATTCATGTTTTATTTTATTTTTTTTGCTATTTATTTGCACTCGCTGTGTCCAGTCTAGAATAGACTACTACTCATTTAATTTTTTATCTCTATCTTTAGCTAATTTTTTTATATAGCTATTAGAAGAATTGAGCGTTTATATTACCGATTAACAACTGACTAAAAAAAAAACTAGACAACAGCTATGTAAGACACATTTCTATTTCATGACTAAATAGGCATCAAGTTCAATTTATCCCTGGTTATTGTGGTGTTACATCGTTGCGGTCGTAGTGGCGGAAGATTCTTCCATTGTACCTATGTTGTAGCTATTGGTGCATCTGTTGTTGCACCTGTTGTTGAACTACAGTTTCTACGCTGTCCACGCTGTCCACGAGATTTATGAGGAATGGATTCCTTCATACAAAGTGGAACTTTCGTTATTTTTCAGAAATTTATCGATAAACGATCATGTTTAGATTAAGACTTACAGATCCCTGAAACATGGCACATACTACTATCATCAAGACCAAGAACACCACTGATAATTTCATGTTGCAATCTTGCGCTGCTACTGCTTGCTATAATGAACGTTTACTGTGTTCGCGTCATGTCGCAGTAGCAACATTTATACTGTGCCGAATAATGATCTATTTGTTAAGGAATGTTAATGATAATTGCACACACCTGTTTTGCCATTTGTGTAGCCTATTATCAATTATATTCTTTTATAACAAAAATAATTATTTTACAAAACATGTTTCGCATTCTTTCAAGCACGTGTCGCTGATAAGAGATTGTTATCATGTGTGCATGCGAAAGTGACGTCCGACAAGTATATTCAAACGAATTCCGGCGTAATAGAAAAAAAAACATGACATTCTCGAAACTAAAAAAAGATGAATAGAGACTAATGTAAGCAATAGCACTCTACAGTATCGAGTGCTACTGCGCACTTGCACCGTCGATAGCGTCTCTTCTCCGAACTATGTACGTAGTTTACGTAAAGTTTCGACGGCTCTAACATTTTTAGTTGCAAGAAACTCTATCAACGCGTGAACACCACGGCACTCGGTACTATTTGTTCGGATATTTTACAGCTTCCGTTGTTGATTTGTATTCACAAAAAAGTCTTCACATTTAATCCATGTATTTGTTTCTCTCTTAAGATATAATTACTGTATTCTAAAGAGTAAAAGGAAGGACGCAGCTTTTGCATATCCGGATTTTACGCCATTGGTCTGCCACTTTTCCTTGAAGATCTGAGATCAAATACAGATAATTATCGTTCCGCACGCGGTTTGATTAACTGATCGCATTAGCGTTCGGCGGCAGGACTATGCCGATGATTAATTCGGACGGACATCGTCGATATCGACGTGCATGCTCGTGCACTCGTTCCCCATAATGCGTTTCTCCTGTTCTCGTCTTGTTTTCACCGGCCGACTGGTGATATGCGGTCGCGTAACCGATGGTCGACTTCGCGGACCATTAGGCGTTTCCTTCATGTTACATCGGTGATGATGAGAACGCACGAGCGAGCAAATGTGAGCTTGTGATATCTTTCCGCTCCTTTTCCAAAGTGTGATTAAACTACAACGTGTTTCTATCGCGAGATGGTGATCGCATCAAGAAACCTGTTAATTACTTTATCGGAGACATAAGTGTGAATCTTTTCTGACAGAGTTTAACTAACTTCGGCTGATGATTTGCTCTCTCTCTCTCTCTCTCTCTCTCTCTCTCTCTCACTCAACTCTTTTCTTGCTAAATTACGGTTGCATAATATTATTGTCGATACACAAAAATAAAAGAATTTAAGCTTAATTAAATAAGATTTATATTTAGTTATACGCATAGTTAACGCTGATCGACCTCAACGCAACAGTTTTACGTAGCCAGAAAATTGTTGCTTATTGCAGAATCAGTTCCGCCAGTGTAATCTAAACAATTGCGCGAAGACAGAACAGTCCCACAAGCGAACGCGAGTTAACTTTAATTGTCGCTCATTCAAGTATGATTGAGTGCATGTTTTCTCAAACGTTAGTTCTCGTACTCGTGTTGTGTCTATCGCTAAAAGGAAGAACGACTCATCAGGGCCACTGTACTCAGCCGTATTATCCCGGCGGCTTCTTCATATTCTACTCGCCGCAAATATCGGGTCGACTGACGACCACGACTTGCGACGTAGATAAACGGTTACATGTAAAGCTTGTGTTCGGCCGTCTTCCGGGTCTGCCGTGGAGGAAGTTCGTCGACGATTTAAGCGTAGGACGCTTTGAACTTTCGTCCGACAGTTGATAACCGTTAAAGAAATCACACATGAATCCGCATTGCGTATTAGCGCTTTTGAAACATCGCGTAGCGTTTACCAAGTTGCGTCAGTGGTAAATTGCGTGGTGTCATCACTCGTTTATACAATGATAATATTCTCGGAATTATGGCATAGTGCAATTTTATCATAAATAAAAAAGCGAAACGTTCTGAAACGTTCTGAAGAAGATAGAAAAAGATTCTCATGTTTACTACTAATTAAAAGAAATTTTAAAAAATAATAAAGTATTATTTTTTTACAAAAAGATATTACACTAAATACTAGAATGTTACATGTATGCTCTGTATTAATATCATTAAATATGAAAAAATATTCATTAAATAAATATTTATTTAAGAAATTAACCGAATTGAACAATTAGCACTAATTGAAGTTAATAGCAATGATATCTTCTTTATAAACTTTTAAATACTTAAAATATTTTTTTTATTTCTCATATATTTTTCATTTTGCACTTCGAAAACATAACATGAGAATCTTTTCCCTTACAGAAATTTAATGCCAGAAGACGGTGATTAATTATTTATTAAGTACTGAACAACGGTGATTTTAATATTCAAAATAGATAATTAACCACTATCTTTCAGTATTGAATCGGTCAGTATTTTGAATTTCTGTAAAAATTATCGAAGAATTATTACAATTAATCTCCAAATATTGTAGGCGGCCTATGAACGAGATGCCAGCGGAAGTACTTTCTACGGATACGTCCGATGATTCTGCGGACTTTCACTGTAGAGAAGATCCACCTGGGAAAACTGAAAGTCATATTGCAAATCACGATTTTCTCACGGCGACTCTTAAAGCCATATACTCGTCGTTTACATTGTCCGATTTAGGATAAAAAACAGTCTATACGCAGATCCGCAACTTCCGACTTTCCCTATCATTTTAATCAATCTGTTTACGGACGTAGTTCTTTAATAATGTTGAAACCAATTTAATAATTTATTTAATGCTGACCGTCGGTCGGCTCGAAACATGTTAATTGTGAAACAATATAATTTGCCATATATATATCGTGATCAGTCGACAGCCACTAGACGATACTCTACTTTCAGTTGCGTCCAACTACATATCCGTGATAATTGCCACAGCAGGAAGAAAGATTACGCAAGCCTGAACCCGACACATAGACGACTCCTCCGAGATACAAGAAGAATGTAAATCATTGTCACCGATTAAACGATTTATTCCGCCCGGCCTCTAATTGGATCGATGCGTTATAACGTCAGCCAATTAAAAGCAAATGTTTGTATCATATGTAACGAACATCCGACTCATGCATACGCTCCTACACGGGCCGCATACATGCCGGATGCCGCTGCTATGCGATCGTATTAGGCATACCACAGCATCATGGATCGCAGGAAAGATTTTCTCTCACGCGGCTCCAAAGATATCCCTCTGCTAGGCCCAGTTCTAGAGTATTCGCGATCGGCGCTACTATGCGCCTTTAAAGTGGACCGGTTTATACAGCAGCAGCGACGACGGCGGTATCGATTCACGAGAAAAAGTGCCGAGGGGGGAAAATTCACAGTGGCGATGACGCCGAGAGGATGGGCGAGTCCCGTCTCGGAAAAGAGAGCCACGACTGTACGCGGCGTGGCTCTCTTTCACCATCTCGTCTTATCTACCTGTCAAGGCCGAATTCCACGTCTCGTCGAAAATGCGACAAGCCAGCGGCTGTGACACGTCGCGTAAGATAGAGCGTGTACGTGTGAAGCGTATAGCATGTTGGGAGATGAGTGTGTGCTCGCGAAGAGAAGAGATAAGGTGTAACCAATGATGTTGGTGAAGAAAAAAATTGCCAAGGAAAAACATCATTACATATAATAATATATGAATAAGAATATAGATACAGAAACGGATCTAAACAAAGAGATAAATTTTGAAAGCCAGATAAAGAATACAGAAAGAAGTTAATAGCAGTTAGAGTTCAAAATTTAAATTATTAAAATTCATTACTTATATGGTATTCCTATTTCTTCGAATTTATGACATTCATCTTAAAAATTACGTTTTAATTCTTACAAAAAGAAAGGAAAGAAGTAGAATATAAAATAAAACACTTAAAGATAACTTTAGTTCTATTTCACAGAGTAAGAAGATTGTCGATGATATTCAATTGCTATTAAAAAAAAATAGTAAAAACATATTAATATTTATGAAATACTACAATTTTTTTATATTTCATAAATCTTTATAAAATATAAGTATTTTTTTACGATTTTTAATAAATAAAATATTTAGGTATGTGAGAAAAAAGTTCTCCGACGTGAAGTACAATAGAAATGACTAGGAAAAATAATCTCAGAAAGCGCCACGTCTTTATCACCCAAGGTCCCAGGTAGTAACTACAAATACTGTCAGACTAGCGAGCTATAATGTACGGCTTATAATGTTCGGATGTAGTTAGCGCTTGCCGGATAGAAGATAGGTACATAGATCAAGAGAAAGACTCCGAGTACAGCGAGGTCTAGGCATTTTCTACCCTCTCCGCAACCTTCCTCCACGTTCGTATGTCCCCTTTGTCTTCTCGAACCTGTGTCCGAACCGCTGGTATCGACGAAGCGGTCACGAGTGGCACCGCGGGAAATTAATGACCACCGTTGCGGTCGCATGAATTGAGTGGAGATTCGTGTTAATTGGGATAAAGTCTCGTGTTTTTCATGAATGAATCAAGCGCCGTGTCGTTTAACCGATGCGATGGAAGCCGGATGTTATCCACCCGGTAAGTACTGGTGTTGACGCTGGGCTGGTCGAGATGGTCGCGTGCATGCTTGCGCGCCTTCTTAAGCTCCGTTCACATGCAAGACTTGGCGCAATTTATATTACACAACCATTTCCAAATATTCTTGTGTAAAAATTTTTACATTTGTTCTTAATTTTAAAGTACAGTCTTATATCAAATCCGATATTTCTCTATTAATTCTAGTTTCTTTAAATTTTCTTCATATAATCTGATAAAATTATAGCAAAACCCAGCGAATTAAAATTTACTTAAAAAAGTATTACCTTACTGCAAAGAAGACCAATTTCATCGATCAATGCGAATGTGGATGGAATATTAGAAACTTTTAAAATTAACGTGATTTAAAAATATTAAAAAATTTTTCAATTAATTCATTTTTAGTACACTTTGTGAACATATTACTGCTTTAGATTCAAAATGACAAAATTTAGCATAATCGTCCCAAATAATACATTCCGATAAACTGCAAAACAATTATATTATTATTACACGTATTAAAAAAATATAATGTGAATTTATTGTTTACACTCTGTTATTATTTTATAGTCCCATTTCGATCGACTGGGACGACTCCCGAAAATCCTTTGGATACATCCTGCTGGTGAACCTTTGTCGTTCATCCGGAAATAGAGAACCCCTGGAGAACACTGCTCGCCCACGCTTCGCTACATTCATTCACTTCTGCGTCGATTCCCCCTTCTCCACTTATCTCGCGCGCGCTCGCACGCGGCTCCGCGCGGTGCCTTCGACTCGCGAGCGTGTTCGCATCGCGTGTACGTGCTCACGGTAACCTCGGCCTCGCGGGTGTCTGTGCACGAGTAGGACGTCCCGCAGCAGGTGACGTCATCCGTCTTCTACGCGTTATCCGCGTGCGTGTCCTCACCCGGTCGCGCGCGAAACGGTCATTAATAAAGTTTATTACGCGTCCGCGACCCATCATTGCGACGACGGCATTATCTCTTTCGGCGACAAGACGCAACACGAGAGAATCACTGTCGCGACGCGGCGGGTCTTTTTACGAAAAATAGAGCAGACTGCACTAACGCGATGATGTATACGCCGTGGAGCGGAGATGTGCATAAACAGGAAACTTTTCACGATTATTTCTGAAATTAATATTATTAAATACGTAGTCGTCTCCTTTATATTTCTTATTTTTCTCTTATCTGTAATTATCTAGTAACTTCAGGAAATTAATATTAATTATCTTCATTATTTCAACAAAATAAAAACGTTGCTTTCGCTGCCTCATCATCGTAATCGTTAATGGGTAATGATATTTATAACTATCTTTATTAGTTAAAATTATCAGTTAAAATTATTAAAAAACTGATTTTAAATTTATTACATAATGAGATAAGAGAAAACTATTAAATAATAAAAATATCTTATTTTCCTTCCCTTTTAGGTTCTGGCTTTTTTAGAATTTCATTTTACAATTTTTTTATAAGAATAAAAAATTTTATATTATATCTAATAAAAAAATTCGATAAAACCTTCAAACGTATAAAAAGAACAGAAGAGTTTTAGAAATTAAGATTTGAAAAACAGGTGAGAAGAATTAGAAGACAAAATTATATTGTGACCGAGCTCTTTAGAGAGTTTTTCTGAACTTTTATAAGTAAGTGAGTGAGGTGAACAGTAAAATCTTGTTCTAAAAAAAGAAAAATGTTGCCCAAAAGTTCATTATTTCTACATTCTTCTATCTTATAACATAACTAATGACTAATATAAATTTAATTATAACATAATATACTAATAAAAAGTATAACTATAAAATTAAAATTTTTTAGGACGTTGTAAGCAGCCCATCAATGAACTTACGTATCCTTAAATTACCTAAAGATTAAGTATTACAAGTGTATCATCGTAAATATTATAAGTTCGTGTCCCAAAATATACATTTTGATCTGCGAAACGTAACGTAATCGTGGCAACTAAAGAATTACGTGAGACGAAGGCGTTTGGCCAGTAACCCGACTTCTCGTTCGAGCCTGGCAACGAACGGCGCACGTAGGTAGCCGCTTGGTTAATGATGCCCGCGCGAATCGATGATTCGTCAATGTCCGCCGCGGAATTGGAATTATCCGACGAAAGGATGGAACGGAGTCTCGGTGCATGCATACGGGCCCGTCCTCCTGTCGGAAACTTAGTGAATATTAAATGTCCCGCTGACGTGGGCCTACCCCCTCGCTTTCTCGAGAGTGTGGGAAAAATCAAGACGAGCTAATCGGCGTGCGTTCCTCGCATGTCGCTGAGCCTCTCGGAAGATGGACAAATCTCGGTGAAAAGAGACTGTAGCATAATTAAGGGCTTCAAAGCAAAAGCGGACGGGGTCTGTAATTTGTAAAGCCTGCTTTAAGTACAAAGTCGTATGTAAAGTGGCTCTTATAAATTATGGACTTGGTACATTTTTGCTCTCAGCCCTTTAATTATTAAGTGTCTACGCGATTCTCTCCGATGTAATTGGAATTAAATAAAGAGTGGAAACATTAAACAAGCTAAACGTCGTAATACGTTCTGTGAATTTAAAGACACAGAGACAAAACAATTTACACTTATCTTATTTTGCACAAGAAAAGTGGAGAAAAATGGCTTACACGTCATGATTAATATATAACAACTTTCCTGTTGTTTTTATTTGCTACATATTTCTATTCTATAATTTAGAAAGGGATATGTACAAGTGTTTACAACATCTCATTAATATTAAAGAAATACCTTTAATAATGTATAATAAATATATACGTCTGAGAAAGTAATATTAGAAGCAAAGTTAGTAGAAAGATTTTAAGTAGCTATCATTTGCAACCATCAGGCAAGGATTCACTCAGTGAAATGTGCCGTTTGCGGACGATGGTTTTCTATTACCATCGGTCGTGCGACGACGCGATCGAGCATGGCCTATTCTCTGGGTCGAACCGTCATTTTGCGCGGGTCGTACGTGACTTTTTCGCGGAACGCAAAGCCCGCCTCGAATTGCATGACTCCCAGACTTCGTGGACGCCAGAAGATCATCTCCGTGATCAATGGCGCGCCGAGGGACAGAGGATGCGCTTATGGACTCCTCGGGGCCATAACTGTATCTACTCGGATAGAACGCCCGGATTATGAATGCACCGTTGCACAGTTGCGGAACAATGCGACTTAATAGCGCCACGAGTACTTTTGTACGTTATTTGAGGGTAGATCTTTCGAAATTGGAACGTGACATTGCGTGTCTTGTCATAATATCTCGTCCCGGAGGTGCTGCTCGAGATTATCCCAATTCAATCAAGGAGTTCGAAAAGCCATATCAACCCATCGATGAATTTTCAAAAGTGGGGTTCTTTGATTTTTCGCTAAATTATGTAGGTCATAAGTCACCGATCCTTTTTTATACTGACTCGACTCGTTTCGAGTTTATTGTTTGCTTCTCGTATTAACCTCTAAGTAATCATATTCTGTCTTACGCGATTCAAAAGCACCAATGAAATATTATAAGCATTTCGCAAAAATTACCTAAAAATTAAAATATTAAAAACAAGATTTTTAGAAGGACTTTTAAATTAATAAAGACTAATTTAGTTCATCGTTTCGCTGTTTAAAAAAAATTTTATAGTTTACACGAAAATTTTCTAATTTTATCTCGATTATCTTTCAAAAACATGTCTATACTTCTTATTGAAATAATTTCCAGGTTCTGAGCTGCCAAACTTTTTATATTACTTTCAAATACTACATAGAAGATTTGTAATTTTTTCATAATTTTTCATTTTGTTAAAAAAATATGTGTAAACCTATTCTTAAATTAATGACTTCCTGTTTATAAAATTTGAAAATGCTCTAGTTATATTTAAAATTAAAATAGAGTTTAAAGAGACAGTTAATTTAATATAATTAAGTCTCCTCATTAAATCCGAGTTTATGGTTGAAAAATAAATTAGTTAGAGCGACAGTTTTCCTATTTTAATTAAAATGACAATTTTTTAACGATAGTCAACGATTTTCTCCACGACGACATGATAACACAGCGGAAACATGACGCTCGTTCTTCCGTTTGGCTTAGGGGAGCGTAAGACATAGGTAAAATCATACATCCGAAAGTCGTAATATTACCACGCCCGTTATAATTTCAGTCGCTACACTTTGTGTACTACGGTAACTCGCGCGCGGCCCTGCAAGATCTCCATCGCGATAGCACCGAGGCCTCTCCGCGTGTGTACACGTATATATCGTGCGTGTGCAAACCAGTCGCGAGACTTCGCCGTCCTGGCGAATCCGATCGGCTGGTTCGGCGGGATTGTGGACTCGCGAACGAATAAACTCGTCCGCGGGGAGATGCTCGATCGAGAGAAACGAAGTGTCCCATTTATCGCCGAGCACGCAACTCCATTTCGCGCATCCAACCGCACATGAACGATTAAACTGGCCGCGGAATGCAATACGAGGAAATAATCGGCAGACAGGGGAGAGCAGAGAGACAGCGTGGATAAGTGGAAAGAGGAGAAACGAATAGACAGCAGAGAAAAGGAGAGAGAGAGAGAGAGAGAGAGAGAGAAATGAACTGCGCGAGGGCGAGGCGCGTGCATCTCTCCAGGGACCGATGGACCCTACGCTCGCGAACTGGTGCGACCAGTGCGCGTCGCGACTAATCATTGCGTCCATCCGGCAGCGCGCGCGTCCAGAATGGTAGCACTAAATTATTTCGCTGTGCGATTGCGGCGACGGTACGACGCCGCATCGAGGAAAAAAGTAGCATGAGAGACGGCTGGACTGAATAACGACGGACCCGGTGTGGCTGGATCTATTATCGAGAATTATCGTTGATCATTTCGGTCTCGAAAAAATTAATAAAACCGACTTCCTCCGCGGGAATCTTCCGCTAGTCAACTTTATCTCGTTGCGAATTTTTCTGAGAATATGTCTACATAAATCAAAAAGAGATAAAAAGAGTATGAAAAATTGTTGTTTACGATCGTACGCCGTATATCATCATTTATTTTATTCTTAATATCTTTTAAAGTAAATATATGTTTTCCACATATTAAAAATATAGTAAAAAAGTATTAGTGCTTTAATGATCTAAGAATAAATCAAGCGCGAAAACTGGTCTTTATCAAATGAATAAAATGTCTTTAGGTACAGCGCGATGAAAAATACTTGCAAATCTGAGGTTTCATTAAACTTAAATCGATGAAGTATCAGTCCTTCGTGAGAGACTCCCTAATGAGGTACTTTATGTACCAACTCGAACCTTGCGATGGAACAAATAAATCCTTGGAATAGACATTTCCAAAGAAACTGTCCTGTTGTGCAACAAATAAATTGTTCTTGTTTTCGGAAAACATCTCTTCTAAAAGGCAATATTTAATTTCTGGATACCCGCAGGGAGCTAATTGGCCCCCGTGACGATTGGGATGCGGAAAGACAACTCTTGACTATTAAGACTCGTGCAAGAGAGCCCGTACTTAATTACCAAAAATTCGTGTGTTTATTAAATATTATTCAATATATTTTATATATTGTACGTATAATTTTTACTATTTACAAAAATTTTATATAGTAATTTTATATAGGTCTCGTTAAAAATAATTTTTCGAACGTGTATTTTTTTAGCAAATTCATAAAATCTTTTTCTCTGTAGTAGTATTCGATATAATTCAAATTAATTTGCCAACTTATGTTATACACTTCATGCAGCTGGTTTGGATGGTTTTCTCGCAGAATCGATATTAACCCACAGATTTAGTTGCATCCCACGCATAATATTATTATTCACCTACACAACTTTCAACGCACGTCATGCAAGAAGAAACTTTGATCAACGACGATGATATTGAAATCTTGAAGTATCGTATTCGTGCGACATAACCGACTGAAAATTTTCAGACGTCCTTGTTACAGCCAGCATCTATGCAGCAGGTTTGTCTGCCTACGCAGACAACGTGATAATTTATATGTCTATAGTATTGATACAACGGGGAATAGCAGATAAAGTAACGCGATTCTTTGCGAAATTTTATAATCGGTTCTTTATACGTGGAAATTCACGATTTGTCATAAAAAAAAGAACGATACCGTTAGAATTCCTTCAGATCATCTCTATTATTTATTACTTAGGGGGCGGTTTTTTTATTACTATGCTGTTTAGTAACGCGTACACATTACACAAACCGCTATCGATAGCATTTTCGACCCATCAAGATTATCGTCGTCCATAATCGTGAAAACGTTACGAATTCGTTAATAAGATCCATGGTGGAAGCGTATCGTCCAGTGCGCGCTGCGAAAAAACGCACAGCCATTTGGATGACAGATACTTCCTGGTGCGATGACTGGATCGAAGCCCACGTAGAAATCACTGTTCTTTACACCTACGTGACAGATCTTACAAAGTGCCGCCAATTAAATAAAAAATCATTCTCGAAGTTGCGTGGAAGTTCATGAAGTGTATAAGGATTTATAATTGTTAAAAACGGAATTTCATTTCGTCAGGAATTTAAGCAGACTTGGATTTTAGAGTTATTTGGTTACTTTGTGTCTTGCGAAATATTTTCTTCTAATTATAAAATTTCAATTATGTCGTATTTAATTAGCTGAAGAACAAATTAGAGAAAAGAGAGTTAGTTGAATTATATCGAATCTTTTTATTTAACATAGAACCATCGATAATATCCCGATAAAATTCAATTGAAAGTTTCAATTTAATTTTTTACCTTTTTTTCGATTAGTGAAAAATTATTTTGATATTTTTTGTGTGGTTAGATTATTTATAATATTCACATATTTTTAATTCTGTATATTTAATACAAAAAAGAAAAAGATTAAAATAATTAGTGAAGAAAAAGTGGTACCATCAATTCTGCTGTTAAATTACTTCCAACCTTTAATCTACATAAAAATATGAATTATCGGTCATTAGGGCAGATTTAATTGAGGCTATGTATCTTTATCCATTGTCTTCACCCATCGATTTGGCCAGTAGTAAGCGGACATGACGTCATTGAAAATTTTACTCAGGTCGTCGAATATTAAGAACCTGTGGCGAACAGTTCTTGGTAACAATGAATAGGCATGTAAGATACACGCCTTAATAATCTTTAAGTTCCACGCTTATTAATCTTCAAGATTTACATTTACATTTAAGAATTGAATATATTTCTAAAGTTTTAATTGGAAGTGAAAAGTGGACACACGCACGCTATTTTTGATCGTCTTAATATGTAAAACTCAGCTAATTTATCGTAAATACGCGGTCGGCGTCACATCTCGCCTTATGTATTCGTAAACCATAAAGCCCGCTTGAGCGGAATATTAATCAGTTTGCGTGGTTTCGACCTGAAGATCTTATCGAAAATGACGAACACGAGCATCGCGAACTTGACTCTCACAGACATGTTCGTAGTCGTACTTTCGGATCCTTTCGGCGAAAACGGACGTGTCGGCACGAGAAATCGCGAGATTTTTCGTTCTCCTTCGAACGTGATGTAAGCAATGAACATACTCAGTCCTGTTATTCTTCGATGTACTCGGCTATACAGTAATGTATTAAACACTTTCTGGAAAGAACAGTTTTGATGAAGTATCTAAAATTTAGCTAAATACAGATCTGAAAATAATTTTGTTGTCTCATCAAAGTGATTATGTATTAAAATACTGCAAAAAGTTTTAACATTCTAGCAACCAGTTTGAGTATTCTACATAATTATTTTGATGGTCCAAATAAAATTATTTTCAGATCTGTTTCTCGAACAAAATTTTTAGATGCTTCAGCAAAATCTTTTCATGTTGGTATAAAATGACATGGAATTTTGTGTGTCAAACTAATATCTGAAGTTAATTTTTTTTAATATAGATTACAATATTAATGCCATTAATTAATGCCATTGATTAAATATATCTAATATAATAATTAAATAGAGAAGATGATTTATTATATAAATCTTTATAATAGATGGTAAATGTATATATATATATATAATCGAAGAAAAATTAAAAAATTTCCTTTAATAATATATTACAAACATAATTTAAAAATAGAATAATTTATCGTAATGTAATAAAACATTCTTTAAAAAATAAAAGAAATGATTAGCATTCACGTGACTCTCTTATTCAAATATAAGTAAAATAAAAAATTATACTCTAATAGATGAACTCATTCAAACATAAATAAAATAAAATTACTTATACTCTAATAGATGAGCCATGAATTCTACAATACAGTTTCATTGAAGCTCAGTAATACGTTAATTTAAGGGTTTCATTTCGTTTGCACGGAACAAAATGTCAGTTAAAAAGAACCTGCGTCGTAAATTAACTTAATCCTCTTTCGTGCGTACAATTACGCGCTCGCGTGAATGCGGCCTACATATCGTAACAAAAGACTGAAATCAAATTGGACAAGCACGGTTCTGTTCTTTAAAGAGCTCATTTACCGAGGAAGTAAGCGTTCTTCCTGACGTGCCGACGCGCGACGGCGAAAAAGATATGGTGGGTGTCGGACAGAACGGATGAGTTGGCCAAATACGTGGGACGAGGTCCAGGGCTTCGTCAGTCTTACCGGGAGGTGCTATTATCCTGGCCTCGAAATTCAAGGTGTACCGCAAGGACACGAAACTGGTGCTTTTTGCCGACGCGAGAACGGCCGCGCTTTTAAGGAGGACGAAGTTAGCGGAGAGGCGAGCCTCTTGACTCGCCACGGCGTATTACTGCATTGATAAAGACGCCCACGTCTGTTGCCAGTCTCTTCGCGAAGCTGCAGGCGCCGTTCTGTTATAACGAAGTCGAATCGAAGGTCTGGCAGATGAGGATACGCCAAGAGAAAATCGATGTATTGTAACGTCATGCGCGTTTCATCCCGAGCCTCTAGTCATTGATAAGCGAACTGGCCATATAAATCATCTTCTAATCTCTTAGACGCACTGCGATCATTGAGACGATTCTCAACGTTTAATCATTAATTTGCCATTCATTTTACAGAAGCATACTTGCTCAAGTGTGTTGCGCGGAAAGAATGATTTTGCTAAAATATCTAAAAGTTTAGATTTTGAAAATAATTTTATATTGGATCATTAAAATAATTACATAGGAAACTAAACATGACGAGCAATGTTACAAAAAAAAGTTTTAACATTCTAACAATCAATTTGAGCGTCCTATATAATTATTTTGATGGTTCAACAAATTATTTTCAGATCTGTATTTAGCTAAATTTTTAAATATTTCCACAAAACCCATCCTTTTCATAGGTAGGACATAAATCTTGAGCGTTTATGATTGAAAAAATAATAATTTTATTTGATTGATTTCACCGAAACAGAACATTGTTAAAATTATTCGTCTATCAGTCGAGATAATTAGAAAACTTGAATAATTAGAATATTTGAGAAGGAACGATATTCGTAAAATTGAAATTTATGAATATAAATTTGTTACAATCATTTAATATATTTCCATATTCAATAAACTTGGATATATTTCGTTTTTATCATTGGAAATATTTTATCTTCTTATAGAACAAAAATTAGATCGAGAGCAGATTGTAATTCGACATAGCTATCTTTGCGCTACAGTTGACAGCCACTACTTTACACGTACAAAGGGCAAAACACTTAGCCCTCGTCTATTTTGCGTCACGAGGCTTATCAGAATCGGAGTACCATGTACATATGCGTGCGATCTGCGTGACGGAAAAACGCGAGAGGTGGAAGTGATGCAGAGCGAGGTGATGCATGGAGAACGTGCACGGTGATGTGTCTCCAGCACATTCTCAAAGAGTTGCTATTTATACTCCTGACTGCATGAGCTGAAAGAACGACCGAGGAGCGGGTTCCTCAATATGGCAGCAGGTAGGCCGCGCACAGTGATTCAGAGCCGATTTTTCCAGCTGGACCAGACAGTGGCTCTATTCTCCGTCTGCCGTTCTGCCCGCCAGGAGTGACCGTGGTCTCCACCTTCTTTCGCGCTTTCGTTTTCGCCCTCTTCTTCCCTCGTCTCGCCTTCATTGACGGTTCACTTCGCGCGAGAAATCCTAAATTGCGTATCCCATCATCACTCTGTCGTTTTTCTCGAATGTCTCGTGAGAACATGATTTATCAATTCTCTTGAGACAATATTTGGTTAATTATATGTATCGTGATCATATTTTTTACTGTTTGCAATTATCTGGACTTCAATCTGGACTTCAATCTGGACTTCAATACAGTAATAATTTGAACTGATACTTTTTAAAATTTAAAGAAATTAATAAAAATTTATTTTTCTTTACTATACTTATCATAACGATTTTTCTCAAATTCTTAAAAAAGACCGAGGATTAGATCATATTATTGTAATTTTCTTAATTAATATAATTATACCTTCATGTGTGTACTAATAATTGATATCTACTATATAGTACTGTCAGTGCTATGCTATCAGTTTTTTAATCAAATTTTTAATTATCCTTCTGTTTATTATCTTGATATAAAATGACAAGCTTGCGCTATATTGATAATATAATTTAGCTTGGGATACTGATAGCACATTGGACGAATTACCATGAAAATTTGAGCGTTTATTGACTTGACGAGTTAACGATAATCAATAATAAGCCAATCGCGAATAATTCAAACCTCGTAGGCGTGAGGCACCTCAATTAACATTGGAATGGCATCAACGTAGATCTTACGTAGGCGCTCGATATGCTAGACACGTACCGTTAGCACGCTTCGCAGTCGTCGAAACAAGTGGCGTCTCTTCGATCTCCACGATTTGCGATCAAGGTTCGTGAAAGGTTCGAATTTTTGTACGTCCACCCTCAGTACGAATGCTTCCAAAATATTTTACTCCACAATTTGCACCTCGTTGGACAAACCACGCATAATAATGCACAAATATCTCATGACAATCACGTATTTCGCCGGATAAAATTTATAATTTGTCAGTAATCGTGACTGAAAGATAAATGATCTGTCCAAAAATAACATGACTATAAATACAATAAGTATGTAGACTGTCCCAGGCTGCATGCCTTATTGTTGCATTTCTGCATAAGATATCCTAAGAATTAATTAATTCACTATTAAATGCCTTAAGAGTCAATACTAGTTCGTGTGTAAACATAAACTTTTTTAAATTGACATCAAATTTTTGAAAAAACGTTCCAACCTACGTTTGGGTCATCTTGAATAATATACACATATGATCTTATTATAAATTTCAAAATTATAATAAGATTATATATATATATATTACTGAAACATTTAAAAACTTAATGTCAATTATAATAAACGTTTATATTTATACATGACGAACTAGTGTTAACTCTTAAGGCATTTAATAATGATTGATTTATATCGTTAGAGCCTCACTCTATCCTAAAAATTACTTTCTTGATTTCATCGATAAAACATTAGATAATAGGCCAAGTCTTCCTATAATTTCACACATTTTCTATTCTCTTTCGTATAATTCGCTCATTATATAATAGAAATTCTCCGACGACAAGACTTTCTCAAGAAAACATCCCGTGTCCTTACTACGATGTGTTCCGGACGCTTCACCGGATCTTGGACTCCCGCCATACCCATTTAGACCCCTGAGTCGGCGCGGCGAGCGAACTTTCCGCCGGAGCCGATCTACGGAAAAATCTCGTGCGCGGCTCCGGAGGAGGATATCCGATCGCTTCGCGGGATCGTTTGCGGACCGCTTACACCGACAGATGGGATTATCTGATCTTGAATCTAGCCGGGATGGCTCTGGCGCGTATAATTGCCATCGCCGGGCGAACGAGCGTAGCCTGGTGAGCGCGCTAGAGAGAGGACTCTCTTTTCCTCTCCTCTTCGTCTTCCTTCTTTCTCCTTTTCTATCTACGGCTCTCGTCGGGTGGCTGGCTGGTTAGTTGGCTGGGCCCCGCGCCAGCTAGTTCGTCTGCACCGGCGTCCGGTCGACGTTCCTTCTCGTTCGTTCAACAGCCGTTGGTTGCTGCTGCTCTTCTGCCATCGTGCCGGTCGCTGCCTCTCTAGTCGGCTCGTTCGCCACCGGAGTCAAGGCTGTGAACCGGGAATGTGCGTGCAACTATGCTACTTGGACCTTTTATTCCTCCTGATATCCACCGCCGCCACCGCCGTCGTCTTCTCTTAACGTGGCTTATACGCCTTTAGTCGGCAATGGCTGTGTCTAGTAGTACGTTCGTATGAATCTACGTCGCGCGCGTGTCTTCTTTCTCTTTCTCTCTCTTTCTGCATCCCAGACTCTCACCTAGTAGCTCCCTCAGTCTAGATCTCTTCTTTCCTCTTCTCTTCGTCTTTCTCCTCTTTGATAACGATCTTCCGGCGAAAGGAAGAGAGAGAGAGAAAGAGAGAACACGGCGTGCGTACTTTTACAAACCCCCTGGCACCTGTCCACCCAAGTAGATAATAACGCCGCCGCGAACTCTGCGCCGTGCAGCCTGATTGCTTGACTCTCTCTGTTACCTACCTACCTACCTACCAACCTACCTACTCACCCATCTCTCTCCTCTCCGTCGTTAAGTTTTTCGCGTCTTTCTTTATCTCACTTTTCACCTATATCACCTATTGACTGGTTATTGACTTACGTCAAAGAAATTTGCTCGCAATCTTTTTCAAAGGTCAATTATGAGAACATGGTATCTCCGGCGAGTGTAATTCCATTGACTATGGCTCTCGCAAATCACTTATGATTCAATAGGTGATATGATTTTGATCTTAGTTTACTTAATCCCTTTTTATTGCTCATTCGATGGTGTAATGCACGAATCTCTTCTTTATCATCTAGTTTTATCTCCCGGTGCACTTAGGCAGAGATTTCATTCCACGTAATAAACCATCTCTCTCCTTCTGTCTCATTCTGCTAATCTCTATCGCGAATCGATATTTACTCTATCTATGTCCGAGAGAGTCGCCGGGAGCATTGTTTCTCAGCGATACGACGCGGTTAGGCAATCGCCTCATTGGAAATCATTGTCTTGCGCGAGCCAAGTGGCTCTTTCTATCACGTCGCGTGGGTCGTTCTCGCAAGGACTCGACCGTTGTAACAAATAATAACAGGGACACGAATTAATCACGACGTTCACAGACACCTTCTGTAACTGTGTTTGTTGTAATTATGACGAGTATTAAATTTTTTATCGAATTGGTTTCATGATTTTTTTTTTCTGTTACAGGTAAGAGAATGTCGCAGCTAACTAAACCCTGGGTACGTGATCTGACTGTATTTTATCCTATTTTACTTTACATATTTTGCCATGCGTTACGCGTTGCATTTAAGCAAAATAACATTGCATTGCTCCTCTTACTTTGAGAAACAAAATGCTTCGTTATAGTACTAATATAGAGCATACGTTATGTCCCTCATTTGCTACAACAACAACGTAACCCAACAATTATCATATCTAAGTTGCTTGCAGAAAAAGAACGGAAATATAAAAAGAAAAGGAAGAAACATATTTTAAAAACATATTTTAATGTATTTTTATTCCTTTACACACATTCAGTTATTATATCAAAATTGCATTTCAAAATTAATATTATAAAATTTCAATGATTCAAAACATTGAAACTCATTTCTGGAAAATTTTGTTTTTTGAGTTGTATTATTGTTGTAGCAAATGAATGATATACAGCATTTCTATTATTGTAAAGAGAAAAATTCAAAATATTTCTCGTACCAAAATAATTAAGAGCACAATTTAATGTTAATTATTTTCCGAATTTATTAAAAAATATTTTAAAGGCGAGTTTTTTGTAGAGGTAAATTTTTCTTAACATAAACCTGTAATTTTACTTCATCATTTTAAGATAAGAACTTAAATTACATTAGAACGCGCGATATAATATTTAAAATTGTGTGCGCATATAACGCTTAACTAAATACAACGATGTTTTGATTGCGTGTCGGCAGACTCGCCGAGCGATAGTCGACAACACGTCGACCACCGCGAGGAAATCAATCAAGTGGATGAGAAGTATTTGTCATCATCATAGCATTGCCAGGACTTCTCTTTCGTGAATATAAATTAAATGTCTGTTAAGGCTAGTTGTGCAAATTTGAAGAGGAAAATTAAACTTCATGAACAATTATATGTGATGTAGAAGAATTTTCTTTAATGTTATCTTATTCTTAAAAGGGAACATAAAAAGTGATTGTCAAAATAAATTAAAAACATTGCTAATTTTTTTTCTATAGTAATTATGATATTAATCGAGATTTTAAATTAATAACTGAATTAATAATAATAGTAATATTACTATATTATCGTTACTATATTATATTTTAAGTACCAAATAAATAAGCAAAATAAAAAAATTAATAATTTTAACTATTGCGACTGATTTACATGTAATTCTATAGTTCTTTACAATACACAAGATTAATGTCTAGAGAAGAAATAACTGATAAAAGTTTTTAATATAATAATCCACATGACTATAAATCATCCTCACATGCGTAAGTTGACACGCCTTGGGCAAGTTAATCGCTTTGATATCTGTCATTATCCGCTCGGCGTGAAGGAATTGAAACGTTTGTATTAATCATTAAATCGGCTTCTCAACAGCTGCGGGACATATTGTACGTATTGAAGTAGTAGTCCTGGTCGAATACTTTGATGACTGACGCGTGCTTGACCTTCTCGAGAGCGAGGATCACCATGATCGTGGCTCCGCGTGAATTATCCTCTTTGTCCGTTGACAAACGCATGCCATGAGGAGATCTCAGAATAGCACGGCCTCGACAAAAAGACTCCCCTTTCCCCACTACTGTTTTACGTGACTTTTTGTCGCGTTTTATTTGTGCGCTTTTGTTCTGCACGTACGTGATCGTACTGAATTACGATCAATTTTGCACTGCCGCTAAATTGTTAACACACACTATACGTCCACACCATCCTAATAGGATGGAAATACCGTTAAGATAATATTGATTATCGTATTAAAAATCTTCTCGCGAACTGTAGAACGAATAATTGCTGTCCGTCACTATTAAGGTATAATGAAACTAAATGATGCGTGAACCAACTTTATTGAACTCGAATTCTATGTAATTACGGGTTTACTAGAGATCTCTTAATGAGAATGATTATTTTTTTGGAGAGTTTGAATATTTTACTTCTTTAAATTATCTTTACTTATTAATTATCTTTAAATTATCTTCATTCATCGTCTTATTAACCTTTTGAGACTGGAGCTTTCTAACAAAATAACTTATGAAGGATCTTGATTTTAACAAAAAACAAAGGCTATTTTGTAATTATGTTATTCTTGTAGTGACATGGACAGATAAAACAGTTCTTAGGATCACTGTGCAGCAATCAATGAAAAGTTGAAGAATGTTCAAATTAAAATGTCGCGTGAACACATTCCGGGAAGAATTAATCGCCCTTCTTAATAATGTCAAACACGTCGCGAAACATGATTTTGTGGTCTCATAAAATGTGTTATTGTTTTGTGGAAGAAAACACGGAACGCGGAACCGGTCGGTCATGATTGGCGCGAATACTTGGAAACCATGTAATCCACGTGACGTTCGATTCGCGGACACCCTTAATGACATATATCCTAACGATCGCATGCCGCGATCTTGTACGTTCCGGAAAGAGAAGCCGAGAGATCAGAGTGCTCGTGTAGACGATGGGTGAGAGAGAGAGAGAGAGAGAGAAGACTATGCGAGCAGTCGAGCATGGATAAAAAACATCAAGGTCTTTGCTGTGCTGTACGAATGTCAAGAACCATTGGGCATAGGTGTATGACCGTTAACGAGCGTCGCTCTTACCAACGGAAAGTGTCTCCTTTTATTACCGATTATGAGTAATTTTTTCATCCTCGTGAAACGTTTTTATTCTAACATAATTCTCACGGCATAAAAGGACTTCTGTCGCAGTAAGCGAAGAACTCGTAATCATTAATGCGGCTACGTCGTGACTTCGCGATTTTTTGTACCAATCTTCTGCTAATTGGCATAATTATCCTTCTAATAATATTTTAGTAATATTGATTATAATATGATTTCAAGAACATTTGCAAGAAAAAAGAATTATTAAACAAAATATGTTGCCGCCTTTCAATTATAAAATAATTACAATTAATATATAATAATAATTAATATTTTAAGTTCAATTCTAACCCGTATTGATGATAATTTCATCGTAAATATGATCTCAAAGAGCAATTAACGTTGCGACCTGGATTACCAGTTCATTTTGTAAAACTCTCCATTTAGCCAATTACACTCATTAGATCTCTCGGTGCGCGGTGACGTAATTCGTGTCGAACGCCTCTTCGTTAATTATACGCGGCAGGATTACAGGTTTTACAAGACCGATTTGGGAAAGTTGCCGCGTCTGGTTTCCTCGCGGACACGTAAGTATCTCTAATCTAGTTCGTGCCAGATCAACTTCCGCGACTCCCGAGAACTATTTCTTCGGGAACGGCGCTTCGGCTACCGCTGTCGCTACCAATCGATGATACGTTTCGAATCGACGGACTAAACCTGAGTGACATTCATATCTACCGTTGTGTAACGTTGCAATCATACCCGGAAGGTATCCAACGGTTACTCACACAGCCATATGTACTTTCACTGTCGTGGACCCCTTGGGTATCGCCGTCAAACGTACACCGTCCTTCTCCTCTCTTTTTCCTTCCTCGACCGAGAGTCGCCGGGATCGATGAATGTATCACTTAGCTCTGCCAATCGATCCATTAATCGGAGCAGGTGCCCGGTAAAGACTAATGCCATCCTTTCGAGCGATCGATAATCCTCGCGGCTCGTAACGTGACGTAAGTTTCGTGGTTCAAGCTGGTTGGTCATCTATTCAACGACGCGACGTGTAATGAAGCGTTAACACGCGGCTGAACGCGTAATTGATTATTTTACACGGAATCACTGTTCAAGACGCTCTGAGAATCGAATATTGTGTAACAAAACACGATCCGGACGATACAAAAAATTGCGCACGTAATTTCAGTGAGGCAAATGCGGATTATGTTGAAAGTGATATTACGGATCTGATAGATAGTCGAGCCACAGAAATTGATTGCCGTTGTACGGCTGCAGCATTCTCTATTCGCCGTACGATTTACGATGCAACCACCAATTTGGTGTTCCACAACTTAAATTGGATATCTCTATGAAATGGAATTCTCCAGCATAGATAGACCCGTGCGAACGAAAGAATAACGTTGCTCTGTCGATGTTGGGAATGACATCACGATTTCTGGCAACATTATTAGATCGGCGATACCGTTAATATGATCACGACCGCGGGGTCAAATCGCTGGGAGCGTGACTACGAGGGATCTCATTAGCAAATTCAATAATATGCGTAGAAAGAGAGAGAAAGAGAGAATCGACATACTCGTTCTATTGCACATTATTCCATGTAGAGTGATATACGAGTAGACTTAAGCCGCTTTGCAAATGCGGATTTTCGAACTCGTATGCCGACGATACTAATCTACGACGTGACGTTTGACGAATCCAAGATGAACCTGGGACAGAGAAGACGTCTCCGAAGAGAGGACGGTAGAAGGACAGAATAATCGTGCCGGTAAGAAATCGTGACGCGTACCGGAGAGAAAGGAGGATCCTACAACGGGTAGAGACCTTTAAGATCGTAAGGAGCAAAGGTATATTACATCCACGTACATACAGGCCTATATAGCATACACTTGCGTATTTGACCCGCGTTGTCTCAAGAAATTGTCTCGAGAAGACTTTAGACGAGCTGTTCAGAAACATATGTAATATAAACGAATTGAAATCGTCAGTTTTCCATTTCATCGAAATATAGCATTGCATCAGTGAATTCTTATATCTCCATAAAGAAAAATTTTTAACTTTACAAAATGTTTCTTATCGAAGTGTTCTATTGAAGATTATTTAATCAGAATTTTTTATTAAGTCAAAAATTTTATCATTAAATGATAACTATATAAAATTCAGATTAAGTTACAGTAAAACACTAAAATAAATTAAAATAAAATATTTTAATTGGGTTATTTTATAATCGCGAACTATGTTAATTTATTGCATCAAAATAAACTTAAATAATTCGAATTAGATCCATCTTGCATAATATTTATGCGCATATCACAACAAATTAAAATTAGAACTACAGATGTAGAAAATTGAGTATCTTATATATTTACAATACAAGAAGCTATAATGATCAAATAGTTAATACTTGCAATCGGTAATAAAATGATTGACCGGATGTGTCGCGTCGTTAATCACAAAAACGCGTGCAAACTATTACAATGAACAAAATAACCCGGCCACTTTCGCTGATTCAACATCAGCTAGGCGTAGAAATATCAGGCGCGTGCTCCACAATTTCCTCGACACCGTCTGCAATACATAGATTACACTCGCGGTTGCACGAACTGGGTCAATTTGATTGACGGGTAAATTCTCGTGCAGTAATTCTATTAGGATGGACGCACCCTTAACAGAAGACGAAGTAATTTTTTTTATTTTTTATTAAGAAAAAATCTTTGAGAAACATGCAAACTATTTTATCAACTATAAGAGCCGATTTTTCTTTAAGTAATCAATATCGTGTAATAATTCGAATTCCCTTTTTCCTGAATTGACAGAACAAAATTTTAAGAAAGGTTTAAATTAAGTCACAATACTTCTGTTTACAAGATAATATTTTGATAACAAATACTGTTTTAAAACAATAATTATGAAATAATTTCTAATATTTAATTGTTATTTATTATGTTTAATTTTTGGCGATACTGACTCACATATGAAAATGGGCAATGGCAATAAGAATATCAATACAACCGCACGTCGTTGGCGGTGATTCTTCTACCATTAGGGAACACACAAGAAATGCCGGAACAGGTCCAACGTGAACATTAGGCCGTAGGACTTTGCGAAATTTCACGACAGAGCCCAGACGCGCTTTCAATTAACCGTCCGACCGTCATTATCCTCGGAAAGTGCCCCATCTTCCTGCTTGTTACGTGTGTCGGCGTAGAATTGTAATCTGAGAGATCGCCTACCAAAGATCATGGTAATTTGTAATAATTAGAGCCATTCTTCTCCTCTCTTCCTTTCTCCGTTTCGCCCTCTCTTCATCGTCTCTTCTCTACCTTTCTCTCTTTCTCTCTCTCTCTCTCTTTCTTTTTCTTATTGCTCTTTACTCGCTCCCTGTTTCTCATTTATTTTTCTCCGTTCTGGTCACGCCGGCTCATACAGTGCCGACACTTTCCTCTCAAGCGTGTACTAATATTACCGGTAAGATTGTAGGCAAGAAAAAGAGAGTGTACTTAGATCCTCTATCATTTGCCCGCCACGGCATTACGCATTTAGTCGAACAAGCATTCAACGGTCGAGACGCGAAATGAGAACAAGAACTTCTCAAAATTTTATATCGTAATAAGAAACGGAATGTTATGAGTATCTCTTTCCGTCCGGCTACTAGTAACAGTATATTAAAGTCTTTAATTACGATAAGATTGACACATTTAACACTCGAAGTGTCGTTTCTGTGTTGTTCACTGAAATAACCAAGTTTAGCGAATAAATTATTATCTATGAAAATAAAGTGATGAAAACCGAATATTTCATTAATATAAAGAACATAATTATTAAAAAGTCAAAAAATTTTAATACTACCTTTTGCACAAAAAATATAAAATATTAATTTAAAAATAAAAACTGTTAACTAAATCGAGCAGCTTTTAACCAACATCTCGTTACGTTGCTTGAGATTTCTATATTAAATTAACATATCTAAATATAATTTTTATTTTGGATATAATTAATCTTTATATTTCGTATTCAAATAAATTGATAAATAATTTAACACACATACGCATGTCTGTAGAGAGAACAATGGAAACTATGAGTTATAAAGGTCGATTTACCGCCAAACTTGGCTGATGTACCATCGATTTGCATACAAAGGTAAATTTCCAAATTATCCTAATAGATTTAATGACATTCTGTTGTCGTCAGTGCCGATCGTTGATACTGATGACGAAGACCGATTTACGTCAATAGACGAATGTCGCGGTATAGAATGGTAAGAGAGTGACCGGACAAATTAAGTGTTGCCTCGACAACGGGTCTGAAACACGCGTCCGCACTAGAATTACATTCCCAGATACGGATCTACATGGGATTTGAATAATGTACGTATTCTCCTCTCCCGCTTTATACTCTTCCTCTTTATCCCCAAGCCGGGAGTAACCAGTCCTTTAAGCGAGGAAGCATATCGTCGGGCACTGTCAGGAAAAGGAGTCAGGATGCTGCACGTTCCAGAATACCTCTCAGTCGTTTTGGCGCGTTCTCCGCGACCCCGTCTAAACTATTTAAAAGCCGGCAGAGATCGGAGAATAGATAACGGAAGTAAACGACGATGATCTCTTGGTACAATGAGAAACAGAGACACAGAGAAGGAAAGAGAGAAAGAGAGAGAGAGAGAGAGAGAGAGAGAGAGAGAGAGAGGAGGAGGAGGAGGAAAAGAGAAAGAGGGGGAAGACTAAGAGAGCTTCTTGGAATGATCTTTAATACCTTATACGCTAATGAGACAACAGTGTACAGGAAACACGCAGCGAACGTCTCCGACCAAGGAAGGTTCGTTTGCCTCTCTCATCGGTGATCATTAATCCCTGGATGACCTTCGTGAATTTTAAAACGGTACACCGAGCTCACGAGATGCATTTTCGTAACATCTTCATTGCCGACGTCAAGCAAACGACCGCTTTTATGACGACTTATAAAATTCAAGCGGCCGCTGACACCTAATTAAACATATACCGTAGCGATCAGTTAACCGCGACGATGGTTCGCCGTCGTGGCGTCGCAAAAAACGCTGTGTCGAAATCGACTAGTGTATCTCAAAGATTGAAGATCTGTCATCAGGTCTGTGAAACCGTTGGGTCTGTGGAAATATTTTTTATAGTTTTTATATAGTTCTCAATCTAATCGATTGAACATTTTATTTCCTGTCCTCATCTCTTTCTTCTTTCTCTAAAGAAGTTTAAAGAATGATATCTTAGGAAGCTTTTTAAATATACATAGATTGAAAATTGTTACTCTACTAATTTTAAATTTATTATTTATATTATCATTCAGTCGCGCTATTTATCATTAAAAATAAAATATGCTTACGAATTCTAAGATCGAAATCGAGATCAAGCGAGACTTGAAATTGCGAAAAATTTGAAATATCACGCGGGAGATGACACGTAAAAATGCGCGCATCATTTTCGGCTCCATTAAATTTTATACTTTCCTGGAGATCGAAATTAATTCCCGTATTCATAGTCAGACTTTGCATTAAGGCTTCCTTAAATTTATCTTTAGATGCTTAGTAGCAATGAAATAATTCGTAGAGCATCTAAAGATAAATTTAAGGAAGCCTTAAATATAAGGCCTGACTATGAATACGGGTATAAGAATCGCACGATGGAAACGGAAAATCGTGCGGAAAGTTGGTAATTACAATACAGAATCGCATACGAAGCAGCGCTCTAATGATAACGATCCGCCGATGATCATTGCGGCGAATTGATCGGTGAACGGTCACGATCATCAAACAGGTGTGACTTGTGAACGTTTCGAGGGGCATATTTATCAGTGCTGACTCGTTGATTAGCACTAGGTACTGAGAGGACGTAAAATTACTAAGTGAGTGAGTGGCAAAAGAAGCAACAGGCTGATCTGCGTTAACCTTGCATATTTTTCAAGGCTCTCTCGAATGTAAAATTTAACACTAAATACGGTTGTACTGAACTCGCAACCAGGGTGGGAAAGAAGAGAAGGTAAGACGGAGATAAGGAAAGCGGAAAGAAAGAAAAAAAGAAGAGAAGGAAAAGGAGAGCACTGAATATATCGGGGTGAAGGGAAGGAGAAAGGAAGAGGGTTCGACGTGAGGAAATAGGGGATGGGCCCCTGGCCGTAACATTACAGTGGAGCCCGCTGAGTGAGATATTACCGCCGTCATAACCTCTAATAACTACACAGAGCCCTTTATAACGCCTCCCAGTGCTTCATTGTGCCGCAGTGGCAAGGCTCTCTCTCTTGTCTCGTACGTAATGTAGGTAAGACCCAGGATCCAGAGAGACGTCCGCGCGCTCGGATGCGGGAGCCTTACTATTACTGTTTCGCACTAACCGCGCCCATCGTGGCATCCGAGAAGAAACCAGACGGGGTGGCTGGATGCGAGAGGGAGGCTGAGGAAAGGGCTGTGAGACCGGCGCGAAGGAAGCGTGTCGAAATCAGCGTGAAAACGAATCGCGATTCCATGTACGAAAGAGTCTACGCGCCGCAGGTCACGCCGGAATTTAATTAGCTTCTGATCTGTGCCGAACGTCTGGCCGGCTTCCCTTCGTACGGCATTCTTTACTGCCGCTCGTATAGCGAGCGTTAATCAGCGTTAATCGTCCCGATAGCCTTCAGTTGTTCTCTCCTGAGTCTTCTCTCCCGCGCGCATTCAATTTCGCGTCTCCGCCGCGCAATTTTATCGTCGTTTAACGCGGCGTAATTGAAATTGCGAAATCCCACGTCCACTTACCACGCAGCAGCGACGAGCGTGTCTCTTCACGCCTTCGTGGGAATATAATACCTATTATATCAGCGCTGAGACTTTGATTTACAGCGACTGTATTAGATATAAGATGAACAAAGTAAACTGTATTAGAGAAAGGATTTAATAGAAGCTCAGAAAATGTTGTAACACAGAATGATGCATGAATGATTTGATATATATATATATGTGTGTATGTGTGTGTATGTCTCTTTTTCCAGAGATAAATTTATATCTATGAAATAGAATATGATAAATAACTATTAATAAATATCGACTATAAATGGTTCTTAATGGAAGCTACTTTATCACAGGATTAAAGCATAGAATATCTTATCATTAAGGAAAAAGGAAAGATTATAATTTCGAAATATTTGAAGAACCCAAGCAGAATAACAGATCGTGATGACGTTAAAATAACATTGAAATAAATGATGACTAGTCGAAAAGTGACTTTTAATAATGACTATGTTCAGAAAATACAACGGTTGAAGGAGCGCTCAGTAATCGTTGCCTGTGATTGAAGTAGGCTTATAGACCCATGATAAAATTAGGAAAATATACCAATAATAGCGAGCGTTTACTCGATCGTTGTGTTTTCTGAATGTAATAAATCATTTTAGAAACATTTTACGCCATTTTGATGTCATTTTGATGAATTTGTTTTACTTGAAAAATATAAATTACATAGTACCTATGAGATTATTTATTTATATACCTTTTGTATAAATATATTTAGTAGCTTATGAGCAGAAATACAAAACAATAATATAAATTAAAAATATGTATAATCCAATCTTATAATTTTTATCTTATGATTTTAGAGATTTGAAAATATCAGATCTTTGAGATTCATATCAATATTAATAATACAAAATACTTGTAAAAGTGCTTTAAAAATATCTGTTATGCTCTGGAAAAAGCTTTAAAACGCGCGTTAAGATGTCCAAATAAAAGTAATGATATCTGCATTTAACACCGCATCTATACGCTCAGTTTTCTCGTTATTAATTCTTCGCCGAGCCTACGGAAGGAAGGTAAACGTAGCTTATAAAAATAATCGGGAAGTCCATGTAGTCCATATGTATTGTCGACATTTAATTACCTTTAGATATGTAACTACCGCGAACTCCTCGCGTGATTTTATTACCTACCGCGACTCAGGTGCGCATCCTGCATAGAATACCAGGATGCGTGTTGGATCCAACGGCGGCAATAACATTTCCTTTTCCTTTTTCCCCTTTGGGTTTCCGCGTCCTCCTTTCTTCGTATGTTGAAGCAGGGTCCCTCTTCGAATAACGCCTCCGGCGGCGTCACGAGTGCTTATCCACTTTGTTTCTTTTATCGGAGCTTGCCTTCCGTGCGATGAAATTGATATTCCGGGACGTAAGAGAGGCGATTTAAATACCGGAAGCGCATGATAGAACTTACGTCGATCGTACGATGATAACATGAACATTCTTAGATCATATGGACATTCTAATTTGTCGACAATTGAGAAAATCACTCTAACGGCGCGATCGCCGTAATAAAATAGATGTAATTGAATAGTTCCAGGCAATCTAAATCAGCGCACTCATCGCGTAGCAAAACAAGATAAATGGTATCAGAGCATGAATCGGTAATTTACAAAGTGATTTATGCTTCGGAGAATTTAAATATATTTCATATTCCTCATATTTCACATTCCTCTTCTTAATACTAACGTGTTTTATCTTTTATTTGAATCAAAATATCATGTTTATTTAAAAAAATTTAAGATTGTTGTCAGAAATGTAATTAGTGGATTATAAAATTATACTATCATAAAATTATATCGATGTGTAGATATTATTTTGTTATAACACAAGTAGAGAATAAAGTTAGTATGAACTCATAACACAATAAAGCTGCATAAGAAAAGAACAAATTTAATAAAAATTGAAATGTAAATGTAAATTAAAATTAATATAAAGTTATATAAAATTTTTATACTATAAAGATATTAATGGTTTAGACTGAAAATAAGTTTCCATTAATATTCTTATTTTTTAATATATATCAATGCTATCAAAATCACATTTCGGAACTTTCTGTATTCGTGCAAGAGTTGCTCGAAAAATAATAACGCGGTTATTTGAGTACGAACGTTTGCTTCGTCGTGCAATGGAAACAGGACATGATAGAGCATGATAGGGCACCGTATCGAAGCCGGCGTGAAAACGATTCGAGAATCGACCGCTGACTGAGCGCAACTGCTTCGTTCACGCCAAAATTTAATTAGCCTCTGATCTATAGTTGCGCCGACGTGATCTCCTTGTCGCTTCGGGAACGGGCTCTCCTTGGATGCCCTTCTCGAGCAACGAGTTCTTCGCGGACATTTCTCCCTTCCGGTTCGACGTTTCGCGTCGTTGATAGAAGCGCCTTGGCCATTACGCGAACGTTCACTTTGTTGCCTTCGTCACGCTCGCCCCGAGCATCCTGAAATTGATACTCTAGGATGACGCGAGACTGAAGAGAAGTGAAGAGACGCACGCGATACGAAGCGCTGATAGTTGATGAAACGCTGGTTCAAGAAACGTCCGGAAGTAAATGCCCGAAGGTATCTTCAATTGAAACTTCCACGAAAATGTGAATCCGTGGAATCATTATTACACAAATGACACGTTCTCACCCTTAATTAATCTTGAGTGTTGTGTGTGACGTGATTAGAGGATTTTATAGTACATACAAAAATAGTTTTTTCTTCCTTCAATTGAAACACACACATACATAAACAATTTTGATTAAATCTATCGCAATTTTACTGAACAGAATAATAAATCGATAACGATTTAGTGCATATTTTTTTCAAAAAATATACACTGTCAGATATCAAAAGCAATAGTAACTCAATCCTTTGAGTTAAATCATATTAGCAATGGAATAATTTCATTTTATAAGAATCGTATAACTACGTATCACAAATATATTTTATTTGAAGGAAAATTATGTATATAACATGCATTCAGTATCAAAAACGTTAACGAGAGATTAGCATAGAATTTGTTAATGTATTTATGTCGGATCTCTCGTAGATCACTCGTTCAGTATGTTACCAGTGCATCCACGGTAATGACGTGGGGTCGTTTAACCGACTTACGAAGAAACGAGTACGAGTGTTTCTCGCACATTGCGCCCGCAAACACTCGCTGAAGCTGCGTATTCCGGACGATGCGCGGCGGCTTACGGGTGTAATGATGTTATTTTCTTGTAGCAGAAAGGAAAAGAGAAGTAACTCCGTTTGCCGGTGCAAAAAAAGGGGAGCCCCCGGCAGTTATGTGTCTGTACCACTCCACATACCTGCCTCCCTCGACTTTAACCCTCTCCCCCGCATTCCGTATTCTCCGACATGCCGTTACCGTAGTCACACACCTGGACGCAATTCGCGACGAGGAGTTGGAAGGAGGCTATCTTTACATACTTTCACGTTAAATCGAAAACAGAACAAAGCGACTCGTTCCTCATCAGTCGTTAATAACAGGGTTGGTTAATACGGCGCACCTGAGCACGTTTTCGCCGCGCGTCGGCGTAGCAATTAAAGATGTTCCGGAATGTCACGGGTAGAAACGTCGTTACAGAAACGCGTGCAACTAAGAATCGTTGCAACAAATGTCCTCCAAGCTATTTCTCACAGTTACACGCATTCTTGAAACAAGGTAAACCTCGTTCTGTGACGCTAATCTAGATGCCTACGTTGCGAATACTGGATGTATATATCTGAGTGTGCTTTTTTAAATGACAAACATCACGTAAGAAATTCTAAGAAGAAAATTAATTGTTGGAAAGTAAATGCAACAGTTTCTGAATGATGAAATGTTACAATTTATTGCATCAAACGTACTATTTTTTTATAGGTATTTATATCGCTCTCTGAGATGTACGTAAAGATAAGTCCGACGATAACGATAAATTCTATCCATATTTCGCTAATTTTTTAAGATTAAAACACGAATAAAAAAAACTGAAACGTAATTAATTTTTATCTTCAGTATTAATAAATAGCTTCCAAATTATATTCATTATTATAATTCAAATTTTTAATTATTAATTCAATTTGAATCAATAACCACTTCTGTCGCATCAAAGGATGAAGAGCAATAGCATTTATGAAATTTTGCACAATTTATAATAATAAAAAAGACGACATATACATAGTAATTGCATAATTAAATCGATTAACATCGTCAATGACCTACTTCAATCATCTTTCATTTAAAGACCACTAGACCGCGAGATATCGAAGGTGTTTTTCTCAATCACTGACACAGATGCAGCATCCATCGTTAAAAGGAAATCGGTGATTGGTGAGGGACACCCCGTATGTTTATCGACGGGAGAAGAGATTTCGATCGACCGCATTACTCGACATCGGCTCGTAAACTTCTCGAGGACGTAGAAAAAAGCGTCGCACGATCTCAATGCACAAGTACACACGGATGGACATACACATGCCCATAATGTCGCCCTTCCTCCGGCGATGTAAATTCATACCGGCGCGTTTAATTTCCATAAGAATAATTTCCCGGCACATAATGAGCGTCACGCTCGACGGCGTCCGGTTGTGACTCCGTTATTAAATTCTTGGTAGAAAGTGAACCAATAAAGAAATACCGGTCCACCGTTCTAGGGCGCGTTGCTCGCAGTTTAATGTTTCTTACACAGGATTAGGGTACTGGAGTATACCCTGTAGGCTTCTGTAAATTTTTCGCATATACCTTGCAGTTGCAATAAAAGATGGAAAACCTCTGATCGTTTCGATATCAATTAATTCTAATCAGTGTTTAATATAATTTTTTGTGATGCATTATAAAGCACAAAAAATTTATCTTTACTACCTTTTATTTTTTTTCAAGAAATTATTTTGATTTATACAACGATGACTCACAAAACTGATCTGCTAAGTCTCGAAATAATATTTAGACAACGTCATCAACTTTTGAAATTCTCGAAATAGAATTCGATCCTTTCGTTTAGGTATATGTGCGTGTGCCCAAAAGTCGCATGTATTGTAGTAACGCTGGTCGAAAAATCCTTGAACTTCTAGTATATCAATGTCCAGTGTACAAAATTAGATTTGAAGATTTAATGAAACTTTTATTTTAGAAAAACACTATAAAAGAAAATAATTTTGATATTTGTAATCAATCTTCGTAAGACAATGGTAATTTTCGACAGAGGGAATAAAATCTGATAACCTCTTTTAGAGAAAACATTAAAAGACAGTAAACAATTTCGAGTAATAATCGATCTCGAGAAAATAATGAAATTCTCCAACAAACAAACCATCAAATCTTCGGCGAAACACTAATCCAAAGATGGCAATCGTGCTGAGAAAATTTATAAATTAATGTATTGAGAAAATATAAAAAAATAATGCATTTTTTATGATATTTATATATATTAATTAGTTATACAGTTTAATTATGATTAATAATTTGATAATATTATTTTTTCATTAACATCGAAGATTATAGTCTGCAGAAGTTGAATTCTTCGCTTCTATAACATTATGACAGAGTTATGATCAAGAGAAATATTTCATAGAACTCTCCGATTTCCTTTCCCGCGCGAGTGCAATAACGGTGTAAATCGACATTTGGACATCGCGGAACGAGTTCGCAGAGCGAACGGGACGTGCAACGATGAATCGTGGTTGGAGGTCCGGATTTTTGTCTCGGCTCTAACTCGCTGCGGCGGCGAACCGCGTCAGAGAATCGAACGGTAATGTCGGCAAAGAGGACCGTTTCGCGGATACGGAGACGCGGGCGCAATGGAGGTAAGATCAGTGAGGAAAAAAAGACGCGTATCTTCCAAGTCCGATCGGTACCGCTGGTACTGATGTTCCTCTTACCTTGCCGCGGGGCAACTCGAATCTATAAGCGCCGAGAGAGAGAGAGAGAGAGAGAGAGAGAGAGAGAGAGAGAGAGAGAGAGAGCACTCTCGCGCAGTATCGGGGTATAACGGTGATTGCACGAACTCACGATTTCCATATTTCACCGGCGAGTCAATGGTGTATCCAGTGTTTGATTTACGTAGTCCCGCGACCGCGTGATCGATGAATCTTTTCCACGGCGATTAAACGTAAATTGCACGCCGACTACGAAATCGTTATCCGACGATCGATTCCGCGGCGGCGCGAGAATTAATTTACCCTGCAATTCGATGAGCAGAAGAGAGAAAAAGAGAGAAAAAGGAATCGGTTTAACTGCTGAGAATATTTGGCGTCGCGAATTCGGCCTGTCGATCGAAATATTAATCAACCAATCGAGAAGAAATCCCTTTTAATTATGAGACCTTCTATTGATCCTTTTCTTATTTCGCCGACAAACCTTTTGGACTAGTCAGTTCGTATCTTCGTCTATTCTCCTATTAGCATTATCGATTGATCGTCTGCAGAATCATGACTAAACTCTAATTTTGATTCTTTCACGAAACACGATAAATCCACTACAAATTATTTTATCATTTAGAATATATCACTCAGAGTATAGACAGAACATAAATCATTATTAAATATATCTCAAAATAATTTACGATACAGATTATACATATATATTCTGTATAAATGATTTAAATATATAAATATACGAGCCATTAATATAAATAACTATTTCAATTAAAATCATTCTTTAATGTTACAAAAAATCATTTACTGTAAGTATGATGTCAAATTATAAGATATCGTATAATTTCTTTTCTGTATTTATTTTTAATGACCTTTAATATAGGAAACGCTTTCTATTTCAGAAAAGTTTCTTAAGAGTTGGAACTAAAATCCATAGGGAACGAAAGGGATGAAAATAAAGTAAAATAGCGACAACTGAGCTCCGTTAGGTCTGTGAGTATCACGGATTGAGATATAAAACGGGGCTAACCGGGGAACCGGGTCGAGAGTTATCTACGATAAATGGGTAAATGTAATTCACGGACACCGGTTGCGACGAGAACGTGTGATTGATGATGGAAACGTAAGCAGATACACGGCCGTTTCGCCCCGGCCATAGGCTTAATGGATTTTTCGGACGAGTTCCGAACGTGCGAGGAAAGGTCGAGAAGGGGAGAGAGAAAGGGAAGAAGTAATTTATCGAGCGACTCCCAAAGCCGTAGGATTGCTCCTTTTCGCGGAACAAATAGCTATCGCCCGATTTTAGGTACGGCCGATTATTTTTCGCGGCGTGGGCGATGCGCTTCCTGCCGTCTGTGAAATACTGCGCGAAACCTTCTTAGCCTGGCACGCGATAGAGCCGATTGCCCGAAAGGATCGGGGACGATCTGTCCAAATTTGGCTCTCGGCGTAGATTCTCGTAAATTCGTAGCCACCACTCGTAAATTTTCGCGGCGCCCCGCTCGGGGGATCGCTATTTATGTGTGGCGCGCGACTAAAGGGATTCCGCTGATGCGCAAAGTCATGTTTCGCCGATCATCTTAATTTTTCTTTGTCACGTAAACGTTCTCGAGTCACGTAAAGGCTCCACGAACGATGACGACATCTAAAGATAGTATTTAAAACTCGGTAGATGACGTAATTCCGTGTGAACAATGCACTTTGTTCTTGATATTGCGATTTATTTTCATGCCACCCAAGATGCGAAGATTAAAAGTACAAATACAAGGTCTTGTTTTGTACTTGTTACATTGTTCTTTGCTATAAAAAGATAAACGCTTTCGAATCACGTACAGAACATTCGAATCAGACCGCTTAAAAAATCTTGTTTAAAAATTGCAAAGTAATACCATTACACCTGAAACTAAATAATACACCTTGTTCTTGATATCATAATTTATGTTGTCTGTGTCGTTCGAGATACTAAGATCAAGATTCAAATGGCGATATCGCGTTCTAAGATCCCGTCGATAAATGGCAGCTTTGTGTGGGACAATGCTTTGGCGAAATATGAGGTATTCGATGCGAATACAATTACCATGCAATCGCGGCGGTATTTGAGAGACACCAGAATGTGAGAAAATCGCCGCGGGAAATCGACATTTGCGAGATGATTTGCGTTAACGCGAGTCATACAAATTTCCCGGCTTATCCCCAACATGACAAGTTGTGCTTCGCGCGACCGCAGACAGAGAGACACATTCGCCATCAGACAAACGATAATGTTCTACGTAAATTGTCGTTATTGAGAATGCGTCGCGGCTTTACTACAGAAAATTCCATCTTTACGTGCGTCCTTCGTCTGATCTACAACGGTCATTGTTGACGATGTAACTCTCGTCCTTGCACCTTCGCCCGACGTATCGTAAGAAATTCTCTGCCGCCTCCTCTGGTTCCACACTCTGTTTTCCTTTCTTTACTGTTACTTTCTAGTCTAAACTTTCAGATGCTTTATATTTCTCATCTCGATATTAAATTTATTATTAAAAAATTGATCATTTAGAAACAATCTGTATCAATATAATTATAACTTTTTTTACGTTCACCTTTTTTATCTTTAATTATCGTTTGACCTAGTTGTTATTATTTCAAATTTTATTAACATGACTTGTGGATTTTTAATCATTCATTAAAGTTTTTATCTCACGCTCTCGGCGACGTACTGGATTTTATAGAAATGACAGATCTTTATCATCCGTTATTCGTTTTTGCTTGACTGATCAAACACGTCAACGTTACGTTTTATGATTGATAACTGGAAGAATGAACTGGAAGAAACATTTTTTATTTTTCTCGAATCATTTTATATTATTGCTGAAGATGATTCAAAATGGAGTCGAAATTTTCAATCAAGTAATGTATAAAAATTATTTTTACAAAGCTAATTTGCGCTCCAATTATCACGTCTACGCTTTCATTAGCTTCCGTTTTTGTTTTCCTTTTTTTGACTATTTATTTCATTTACGTTCGGTCCTACAGCATGTAATCATTTCCTACTCTGTCTCTCTTCTCTTCCTTTCTCGCGATAAATGTTACGATGTAGTTCTCGCTATCCGCACGTGACTCGATCGGAGAAAGTGTGCAAGTAATGACACTCGTCGCCGCTCGCACGTGTAACGTACATACGCTTACCACTTACTTCCAGTGAAGTTCATCGACCGTTTGTTTTTCTTCTTCTTTTTCCACTCGCGGAATGTCAAGCGTGACGGCTCGCGTAATTACAGAGTCTGCTAAACAAATCATGAACCGCGGGAGAAATCGCGATACGATGACTTTCGCGTCTTCCTGCTTAATATGAAGCAAATTAGACCGCAAACTGTCATTGTCTCATCATTTATACTCTTCATAGTTAAATTATTTAATATAAGTATTAAAATCATTTTTTATAGCAAAATTTAACAGAAAGAAGGAATATCTCTAACAAAAACTTTATTTATAAATTAGAATAACTGACACTGTCGTATCCATGAAAGCAAAAGTCGTCACGTCTTCTGTACTCGATTTCTTCCGTTGCGCCATTCGTTACGTCACGGATTCAGCGCTTCACGGCGAAGCGATTTAACGTCGTAATTATCTCCGGCAAGGAGGTCGAGCTTCGAGAACGTACACGTGCACCGACTTACGCTTTCGACGGTGCTTGACGGAGAAAGTGAAAATAATTTCTTCATCGGATCCGGTCGTCCCTTTCGCCGAGGTCCGCTAGCATCAGATAGCAGCGGCTAGTTAGACGTCGCCGTGGTTGTCCACCGTGAGCAAAAGACCTTTGTTGACACTCTTCATTAGCGTCAAGTTCAAGGCCGAAATGAATTCCAAACCGAACTCAAGATAAAGAAAAGAGAGGAACGAAGGCAGATGGCATATGTTGAACTTTAGGTGCTCTTCCTTTCCAAGTTACTGTCATTATCGTCGCCGTTGTCGTCATCATCAACGTTATCATTATCATTACCATCACTATCATCACCATCATCATCTCGAAAATCTCAGAGCTTTTACCTAATCGTCACCCATTTACGCACGCCAATCACGTGTAAGAACCAAGCTCGCGGTTGTCCATCACAGAAGGGAAATCTCCTGATCCGCGAGTTCTCTTCGGGCCAGAACCACCGACTCCTCGTGCTGTCGTAAATCATGCACACGGACGTTTCCTCGCACTTCGTCACTGTGCGTCACTGATCGCCAATCGGACATAATCGTGTCATCACGCGGTTTAAAACCTTTATGCGTTCTGCAAATGCACTAAAGACCTTTTAATAAGAGTCTAGACATGAGGAAATCATTCTTGATTGGCCCGCCATGTTTTAACAATTCTTGAGAGGGAGAGGGAGAGAGAGAGGGAGAGGGGAGAGAGAGAGAGAGAGAGAGAGAGAGAGAGAGAAGATAGGACAGTGAGAAAGAGAAAAAATAGTCAATGTATCTCCTTCTCTCTCGTAAATTTCTGTTAAAACTATCTGAAATTTCGTGTTAATTTTTCAAAGTAAAATTGTAAATACTTAGTAAGCATACACTGAAAAAAATGTTTAGTTGCATTTTAATTGGAATTCTGATGAAACTGGACGAATTAGAATTTTGTAATTAAATCTACAAGAATTTTAGTTGAGATAACTGGAATTCTGATACAATTCGTTGATTTTTAATCAAGCATTTTTCTCAGTGTATAATAATATGAAAATTTTCTTTAAAAAAATATTAATTTAAAATCAAATTTAATGCTATTATGGTTAATAGTTAAAAATTTGTTATTGAAAATATTGCAATTTATAATTGGCTATGAGAATTAATTTATTAATGTGAGAATTATGAAACGTTCACATTTGAACCTCGTTATATTGATATATCACACATTGCGACGCAAATTTACGCTTTTTGCATATGTAAATTACATAGGGTGAGTGTCGCGGAAGGAATCAATCAATGTATTGTAATGAACGTAATTCGTAACTCAGTAAGCCCGGCAGCGTTGATTGAGTAGTAACCCGGGGACATTTATTAGATCGGCGCTTTTGCATAAACATATTTTTCCATGGAATAGGCGGCGACTTCATCGAGGGTGCACATCTTAACGATCCGCCTTGCTGGCCCATCATCATACTACGCAATAACTCTCCTCTTAGTGGCGGCATGGCGCGCACGGCGGCATGTCCAATGTGGAGCACCGTCCCCTCATCAGCTAGATCCACGGCACGTAGGCCGACTTTAAGGCTCAATTATTTATGTAGCCGAGTGAGTGCCGCTGATTCGCCCATGCGATGATTACGCCAATCATAATAGGGCTCCGCACCGGCGAGAGAGAGAGTCGACATTGTGATTGGGCCGGCCACGCGGGATCAGGGCTAACTACCCACAGAAATCAAGACAAAATAGAAACAAGACCGATCCTCAATCACGTGTAATTGTACTCTGTCCGTTCTACTCTCTACGCCGCTATATATATCCTTTCTTGATACTTATATTTAGTAGCGCACAATTTTCTCTTGGTAACTCGCTTCCTGCGTGCCTGTTACTCTCAGTCAGCTCGGCCGGCCCAGTAGCCTCTCCTCGTTATTTTCTTTATTTATAGTCATATTCGCTGAAATACCCCGAGTATCATCTCAACGCCGAGCATCGATACGCCGCACGGAACCCTGCATAAAGTCCAAAGACCAGATCTCTAACGTAAACACGTTTATCCTCCAAATCGATCGTAAAATATCCTGTTATTATCGGGGTATGCTACCGTCCGTGACGCCGACCGTCGACGCGTGATCGCAAATCAACGCTTCCCCGAGATTCTCAACATTTGCCCTCAAACTATTTGTAACAACCTATAAAAAACTTAGACAAAGAAATAAAATATCTAGTTTATATAATTAAAAAAAGGTGATTTTGATTATCTTAATCTACAAATATGGTATATAAAGAATTTATAAGAACTAATTTGTGATTCTAATGCAAAAGATATCGTTTCATTCAAAAGTAATGCAACTCAAAAAATTAAATTTCTCAGAAAAAAAAACCTATTTTTCAATTTAACAAAAAATGATCAATTAATCAAATAATATCGGCAGAAAGAATTTATTTCTAACATGATCAAATGTCATTTTTATCATTTTCATAATTCTTAAATACTACATTTTTTAATTGTAATAATTTTTTGATTATTTTTTTAATTAAATTATTAATTCACTTTTAATGATTGATAGGATAATATTTATTTATTTAACTCATTCATGATAATAACTCGAAAATCACATTTTTTTAGATGTGTTACTTTAAAGTAAGGAAGCGATATATCCTAAAAAATTATAAAGATTTTATTACTTTCTGCTATATTTATGAATATGGATATATTATCTGTAAATAGACAATTATTCGTCTCACGCGTTTATCTCATCCGATTATATAAAGAAAAAAAATTAAAAACTTAAATATCTTAAACCATGAAAATATATTTGGTCGATAGTTTTGAGATTAAATGTATTTTACAACAATGTATCTTCGCTGTTTGGTGCTAAACCAGCTAAACGGTAGACTAGTGTGAAAAGATTGCACAGACAGTCAATAATCAGAAATTTCCATTTAGCGCGAAACGTGTAGTAATTGCATACCGAAGGCCGAAGCTCATATTCATCATTCTATTCACTTAGCATCGCTAAAATGTTATTGAGGACGACATGGGGAGTCTCACCCTGGTGACCATCGGTTCACCAAGTATAGCATTGTCCATGGACCAAGTCGGCCGTGACAAGACCGAACGAAGTGGTGAGCGTGGCACCGCGCCGCTGCTGCAGGTTTTTGGTGGGGGACCTTGACCGAGTGACGTTCACTAGCGGCAGCAGCATGCAATCGTTCAGGTAGGGAGAAATAGGTGGGTGGGAAGAGAGAGAGAGAGAGAGAGAGAGAGAGAGAGAGTGTTCGAGAAGAAAGAGAAAGAACATGGGAGGCAGAAAGAGACAGAAAGCTTGCAGAAGCAACGAGTGACCAGCGCCGGATTAGGCCTGTTCGCTAGTGATGGTACTGATATTCCTGTGCGAGGTATCGAACACTTGACATCGTGTATCTTTCATCATCAATATCATTCTACATCAATTTTGGCTGAGGTATTAATCAAGTGAGACTGATGAAATGATCAAATCATCGAACCGTTTTGAGTGCGGCATCGGATAAAATGTTACAATACAAATTACAATAAGTAAGGAGAAAAAAAAAGGGAATTTGCTAAAGCGATAATATCAGCTAACTTGAGTGATGACCAGCACCAGCTGGATCCTGATAGCGATGATACTAATACATTCGTGAAAAGATCGAATATTTGACACTGTGTATCTTTTTTCTTTCATCGACATGTCAGTCGACATCTATTTTTTTTATCAAAGATTTTGATCAAACCATCAAACGCCAGCAATTAACATGAAATTATCGAATCGTCGAACATTTTTTAGTGTAATTTTTTAGTTATAGAACATTTTTTAGTAGTAACGGTATGAAGCAGAATTATATGTATATTAACATGAATGTTAATATACAGGTTTGTTTCAAAGTTAAACTTCTCTTTTTTAAATAAATACCTATCTGTAGACATACGTATCATACGAATGGCACATAAATTATTTGAATATATTGAGATATTAATTTGGTATTGACAACATTTTTAGAGAAACATGTGCAATATTGAAAGTAAGCATTGATGTCTCTCGAAACAACATATCTGAGTAAAATGACAACATATAAAGATAATGTAATGCTCTTTGTAATGAAGTTCTAGCTAGACTGCCATCTCAATTCTATAATATTAAGACCACTTGATCATTTAAACTTGGATTGATATATCAACAATTAATATAAGACGAGATAATTATTTCTCTTCAGCAAAACTTGAATCTGAATCATTAACGCTATCTAACTTATCAGTGCATCTATTCTAAGGATTTATTCGAGGACCAACACTATTTACCTAAAGACTAGTCGTGCTTCTCGGCATGTGTATACCTTGAAGTCGTTCTGTACGTTCGTTCGTCCATCCGTGCCTACTCTCCTGCCTGTCTCTGTCGGTGCCTGGGTCCGGTACACCGGTGGGATAGGACGGAGTGCCGCGGTGGAAGGAGTAGTAAGCGGCCTACGCAGTTTCAAGCTGGGTCCCAGCTTTTATTAGTTCTTCGGCGCTCGGCGGAGAACGAACGGAGAACGAACGGTGTGTGCGTGGTGTGGCGGCGGTCTGCGCGTCTATACCCCTCTGGTCCAGACCCCTGGTCATCAAGGGTCGTCTCTGCAGCTGAGTCGCGCGAGGTACGAACGTCATCAGTGCTATCGGCGACAAGGTGTCGATACAAGCGAGTTCGGGTTTAAAGAATCGCGTAGTGATCCCGGATATATATATATATATTATATACATATATATATGTATATATATATCTGTCAGTGCGAGACAATTTAGAAGATCGGATTGCCGGTTTACCCGGTGTCGAGTGTTCCTTGTCCTTGGGTGTTATATCTTGGGTGTCGGATAACGACAAGTGTCAAAAATTTGACGTCGAGAAAGAAAAGGCAGGACAAAATTCGCTTCACTAATGAATTTGTAATCGGTAGTGTTAAATCTCTCAGATCGACCCCACACGGATTTTCGCGATCCGGTGATAGTGACAGTTGCCGCACGTGAGAGTGTTCAGTTCGAATATAATCACCGAGTCTCTCCAAAAGAGAGAAACAAAGTTTCTCTTGTTCTTCTTGTTCTTCTGGTTCCGCTCGGGGAACCGATCGTACCTGAAGGGGCGTATCCTTAGAGAGAATATACCGGATATCTAAGCGATCGGAATGCTACTGTACTAGTAAAGGTAAATCCAATATCGATAGGGGCGAAATAATATCGATATGTATTGCCAACGATGACGACTATGACGATGACGAGGATGTTACTGCCACATAAGTTGATTTGCAGGATCGAACCGGCAGATACTCTCGGTTCGATTATACCGCGGGTCGCCGTGGATATTGATCGAAAGGGAAACGATACGGGCGTCTTCGGTAGGTCGGGTAGGTAGGTTTTCTGCGCTGTGCGTTCGCGGGATCGAATAGATTATAGAGAGTCCCGCATGAGAGCGAGAGCGCGAGTTATTTCGCGCGCAGATTGGATCTGCCGGCTGGTCGGCCAGCCGGGCGCTGGGCAAACCAGAAATCCAGCGGAAGGGTAATATCCCATTAACTGAAAGATCAATTAACTCGCGTTAACGGACACTTTAATCACTGCGTGTGCGGCTAGGCAGCTAGGCCTCTCTCGCGGCGCGCGCTCGCGAATCTAGGCGTTTAATCTGCCCGTTCCGAGATCGAGTCGGCCGATCATACGCGAGCTCCTCGCCTGCTCGCTATGGGGAGCGATCGCGATATGACGCGAGAGCTGTTCAAGGGACGAGCAGGATATGGAGGAGGTACGCGTATTATTCATTGATGCAGCCGTATTAACAACGCGTCGACGTCCGAGCGTGCCGATTACAGTGGGAATAAACATTTATGGAAATGTCTGGTACGTGTATGATAAAATCTGTCCTCACAAAGATCTCTCTCAAGATTAAGTGTGTCTCCCAAATTAATATGCTAAAAGATTTACGACCGTGAATTACACGACCAGTCGAATTAATCGTCTCTGAATCGGATCTGTTGTATGCGTGTCGAATTAGTTATTTTAATAAGCACAACGTATGAAAGTTGTCTCGTAATTATCATGTTATTTGTTGATGACAGCTTGGAGGTAGCTTGGAGGTAGCTTAATAGAAAGTCTAATTATGGAGAAATATTACAAGGTATCAATTTAATTTTATAATTGTAAACGATTCATAATATTGATTTATTAATCAAATTTGAAATAGCCAGTTTTATAGTATCTTTTTTAAATCTAACCCAATTTTTCATTGAAATAATTATTATTCATTCATGAAAAAAAATATCTTTTTTATATTATATTATATTAGATATAGATATATATAATATTACATATAAATAAGTTTTACTCATTACTCATTTTTAATGAAATTTATCTTTTAGCAAAAGATTTTTTATAATTAATTATAATTTTATAGTGAAAATCAATATAATTAATTGTATTAAAATATAATTATATTTTTGAAAAATATAATTAAATAGAGATCATCTATCATTTCAGAAACTCAAACAAGTAGTTTAAATAGCTCAATGATCGGACATGCATTTCGAAGCATTTTCCCTTCTTCTAGTTCGTGCTTAATTAAAAATCTTATTCAAAAATTTATTTTAATTTTATTTTTTCAAAACTATGTATATATCACGACGTCTTTCTATCATAACAACCGTTTGCTTTAAGTAGACTCGGTGCGCAGAACTCGCGATTGCTTCTTTTTCGCCGTTTTCCTTTCGCCTGTCCGCACTCGCGAGATGAAGATCACGCCCATCAGCTCGAGGTGCAAATCCTCTCGCTGAATCTCCCGATACGGCGTTTTATCGTACGGCGTTTCAACATGCGGCGGGCGGGCGTGCGTCGCGATTGAGACGTACGCGGATATAAAGAAGACGAATACACGAGACGGTGCAACGATAAGCACCGTGTACCGGGAGAACTTTCGGCCTTGACGTACGAAGTGTGTCAGTGTTACTCGCGCGAGCGAGCGAGTGAGAAGGAGATAGGACGGATGCCTTCGATGGGAATCGCCGTTGCTGGATCCATTCACCATAATGCACCCGCACGTAACGTGACCCTTCGCGTGGCGTCCAGATTTCTCAGCCAGGCCGCGGATAAGCGATGGGCCGTCTCGCGTAATCGAGCGACTAAGAAGGTGCGCGGAACGTAATAGCAGTTACGCAAATAAAGCGATCACGCCGGTTTTTTTTTTCTCGCGAGTCACGAGTCGCGACTTGTGTGACTTCCATTTCCATTTCTGGTATCTGCGTCATGCTCTTTGCGCGCATGCCGTGCCTCGACGCGTTCTATTAGTTTTGAGTCATATTTCCGCGTTAAGCGATAGTAACGGTTTGCTTTCTCGAATAACATTTATTACTATCCTTTAAAAATGGAACAAAAGAATTATATCGATTGTTAAGCGACGTCTGCAATAAAATTTTAAGTAAAATTTAAACTTTAAATCTTGAGCCATAAGACCAATCATAGTCGATTATTTTTCTCAATTTGACTATATTGGTTAGTTTCTTACGGTTTAAAATCTCATTGTAGACACTCCGCTTTACAGAAAACGTTAGGAAAAATTCTTACGTCAAATTACAAAATTATTCGGTATGCATAAGATAAAGTTTTTCAAAAAATTATTAACTGTCCTAAAATTATTTCTACAATACAATTATACTTTTCACATGCTGATGAAATCAAGTTTATATTTGGCTTTATAGCGTTCTTGATCTTTCTGTAGACATGTCATGATAGTAATATATGATAATTCCACCTATACGCTGTTAAATTCATAATATCAAATTCATAATATCAATACCCACACAATTGGAGTTATTTTTATAGATCACTCCTATCCAATATGTCGTAAATTTGACTAAAACGATGAAGTTAAATAATTTAATTCAAGAAAATAAATTTAACTCAAATTTAGTTTGTTATTTACTAAAAAACTAACCACATAGAAATGACTTAATTATCATTTTGACACACATGGAAATTAAAAATAATGTTATTTAACAAGGAATTGGGTTACTATTTTTGCTCCTTTTATATCTAACAGCATATTTTTCCAAAAGTCAGAGAAAGAACATAAAATAAGATTATGAGTTCATAAATTCGTGAATATTTTTAGTACCATGATAAAGTACTATAAATATCCAAACTTTGTTACTACGATAATTTTGATAACATTGCTAAAATAAAATAGTGATGCTGTTTTAGTCCCTACATGAAACATATCCTACGCGTTCCGAATAAAAACGTGAAAATGTGAAATAATTCAAAAAGCCCGACGGATTTAAAAAAAACCCAAAAAGAGACGATACCGTGATGGACAAACTGGAGAATCCCGAACAACTAAAAGTGTCCGAGATACGATCTATCGGCAAATTGTGTCGGGCGTAAACGCAGATTCGTCCCGAACAGAGTGCTTGTAAGCCGTTAGAGATAAAGTTCATAGGGATCTACGTGGAGCGTCGGGAAGAGCAAGTCGAAGCAGGAATTTTATAAGTACCGGTGCCTCGGAGAACACGCGCGCGAGGTTTCCTCCTGGCTTTTACACGAGCACCGCGCGATTCTTCTCCTCGTGCGCGCGCGGCGATCTAAATTAAAATCTTTCCCCGGCCTCGTCGATTCTCCAACTGCGCGGCGTAAACGGGCGACGGCTAGAAACGAAAGGTGAGTTTCGAGTTTGTGAGAACGTTGAGAAAAATAAGCACCGGGCTTGTGCATACGCGGAAATGTCACGGCGCTCGTAATGAGTGTCCAGTCCAGACCGGCGTATCTTTTTTCGGTCATACTATACGGTGTCCACGCAAATTTATTGGGCAGTCTGGTGGTATTAACTGTAAAACGCACCGCTTCGCCAGCGAAAAAGTAACGAGATAAAAACGAGTCTCATCAACTTGTTTTCGCGAACGAGTGTGTTCAACAAGCGATCCAACGAGAGGACCCAAGAAAGGTCAATTATCTTAATTTTTAAATGTTTAAATTCGTGTAAAAAAATAATCTCTTCTGATTATTAAAGATTATATTATTGAATTTTATATTAATCTAAAAAGAGTTATTTTAATTAGAGTCTTACGATCCAACCGTGTAAAAGCCATAAATATAGAATTATTCAGAAATCTTTTACATGATTAATATTTTTGCAAGAATTTGTGTAAAGAATACAATTGCTTCCAGTTATTAAAATATTTAATTATCAAATTATTCAGAGTAGTAAAATGGAGCCTTTTACATATCTGAAATTTTATGAGTATATTAATTTTTCTCCTTTTCTACGCAGGTAAAATATTTTCGTATATATAAAAAGTAAAATCTATAAATTTAAGCTTCGAATTTAAATTATTATGTGCAATTATGTGGAAATTATGTGAGGTTTATCTACTGTTAAATATCAAAGGAGCAAGGGTAACTCCTTAAGTTTAATGAAATTTTGTTATTTTTAATTTCCATGTGTGTTGAAATATGAATCAATCCATTTCTGCGATTATGTCATAGTTAATTTCAAAGTAAGCAATGTCCATATTAATGTATACACTTAGTAAATAATTAAATTTGAAATAAATTTTAATTTATTTTTTTTAGTTAAATTATTTAACTCCATACTTCGTTAAATTAACGATATGTTGAGTAGGAATAGTGACAGCCTGTAGAAATTAAAAATAACTTAAATTGAGTATAATTTGACATTATGAATTTAACAGTACATAACATTGTGTATAAACCATCTATAATTATTGCTTAATTTGGATTTTCTCGTGCTCTATAATCCAGCAGCAGCTTTCTAATGACGATTGGATTGCAATTACAAACGCGAGGCTTCGCACCTCCGAAGATCGAGCAAATTCTTCGCATCTGGTTACGGGGGGAGACGGACACTATCTCCAATTTTATTATCGGGATTCTACACGTCAATAAAAGTCAATGAAGAAGGTGCTAAACATTTTGCGCGCGAAACGGGAGTGTTTATTACGTCGCGGTATCCGAACGCGCGCGTTATAGAGCTAGAAAATAGTCATATAACCGGGTTTGATGTGATTTTATTGCCGTGCGATTCTAATTTTCGTGCTGTTGTTCCGAAACGAATATGAAATATTTCAAAGGTGGACGCGGGACCGTTAGAGGGAACATTTGGAATGATGCGAGAACACGACTTCGTCCTGATTTTTTGTGGCTTCTAATATTCTTTCCGATCTCTTTTACTTTTATTTTATCTCTCCGTGAAGATTCTAGTTCTAACACGCGAGAGAGAACAAATTTGAGCGTGCCTTTGTCCGGATCTCGCCGCCGCTAATGACTAGCGGCGAGGACATCGCGATATGAAATCATCGCAAAATTCGGAACGCGAGCGTTGTCGCACGCTCCGACAGAGGTTACGTTTTTATTATTCCTGTTTGCGCTGTTATGCAACATCAGGAAGCAGCAAATAATACGTATTAAGGGATCCTGTACATCGCGTGTATGTCACCACGACAAAATTACAACATTCTCGCTACCAACATTTGCAATGCTAAAAAAGCAAATTAAATTACATTTATTTTCAATTTGTATGATGTATTTAAGAAACGGAATAATCTTCATATTACAACCATTATAAAATTTACAAAGTAATACGATTAATATTATCCTTGTACAGCAGTAGTAATACAACAAGAAATAACGTAAGATATCATCTCGAACGTATTTTACAAGTATTTTTATGAAAAATACAACATGATGTTCTCACATAACTCGACGTAATTTCCTCCGCTTACCGTCAACTATCTTAATTCCCGTCTTCTCCCTGCAAGGAAAAAAGTACATCGTGGAATGCATAGAGCGGAATTAAAATTATGAGAATATAGCCGTGTCGTGTCGTCGCACTTAGCAACATTCTTATCCTTCGTTTTACTGTTATCCAGCATCGTAGCGAGTAACGACGAACGCATTAGAGGTCCTTCTCGTACATTAGACATGGTCCGGTCGAAACCTGCGATCGTTGCCGATTTTTTTTACCCTCCAGATCGAACCGAGCGTTTCTCCACGCGATTAGGGCTAGAAAGCGCGTGGGAGTCGATGCGCAAAAGGGTCCCGTCGTAAACTCTCGAATCTCGAAAAAAGATATATATTAACGCCAGTTTTTATAGCGAGGTCCCCGCGGGGAACAGCCCGGAGCCTCTGGGGTCCTGTTCGCCAAATATGGCTACCGAGCCTCCCAAGTGTATCTTAATCTTTGGATCAGATTCCATGCGAATTGTCTCATTTGAAAACCGTGTCTCTTCCCTTGCGCTCTCCCGGGGCTAATAAAGTCGTTGAGCGACGGCTCACCCCCATGTGTCACGTATGCGAGAACTCGCCAAGACAATGTGTCACTCTGGTCAGATGGCCTTGAGAGATGGACGCGTACGTGCGCGTGCAGGGTCACCTTTATTTGTTTCAAGGGCGGATAACTCGACCGCGAGTGAACAAAAACGCACGACGAATTTTAATTCCTTTTACAGCGGTTGTCTCAGAAAGCTTCTGCCGTGGTTAATATTTAATATTCTTATTAATTGGAAATATTCTGTAAAATACAATAATTTTTTATCAACTCGTAAAGTTAATTTTGATGTTCTTTTATTTGTACCTTTGATATTTAAAATATAATAAAAAGTTGATTTTTAAGAAGTGTAGATTTTTATAAAGAGTTAAAAATTTTCAAACTGATAATAAGTTACATATTTATTATATTATTAGCGATGAATTTTGGAGCATAATATATGTGCATCAATTGCAACTGATTGAAACCACTTTGCGCAATAAAAGAATCACGACGAAGGCCGACTTCTTGAAAAAAGGAGGACATTGTTTTTACACGATAGCGCGAAAAACATCTAGTAAAATAAAACACTTATAATGATAATGAGCAGTCCCGACGTTTCCGCTTGAGTGTCGTCCAAGTGACCGTCGTCAGCGGTATTTTTAGAATCGTTTTTATCGAGATGACCATGTCCATGTTTTGCTTCTATACGCCGCGGGATCCAAGATTGATTGTCTTATCGATTTACGTAAATTCGTGAAAACGAATGACGTTTCACAATGACTGATCATTTGAAGCGTAATATTACTTTGGACAGTTCCGGACAGTTCGATTAGGATCTCTTGATTTTGACATATTTGGGATTGTACGTTTCTTGCTTTTATTTTCTAATTGTAAGAGAAAGGATTTTATCGTGTCGATAGGTTTTATTGCATTGCATGAGTACTATCTTTCGTCACAGCGTTATGAAGCAATATGCAAATACCCGTGATTATTCTTGAGAAAATATATTCCAAGTGATGAAAATAGGCATCTCGCCGGATATGCAACTTGGACACTGACAAACTACTTACTCGGCTATTAATTTCCGTGGACATTGAAAATTTCAATGAAAAGTCTACGGGTATATAAGAGAATATTTTTGTGCAATGAATTAGTTCTTCTTGAACAACATTTATTTGTGACAGATGACAAAATATGCCGAAAACGAAAATAAACAATTTATTCACGCCGTATCGGGAATTAATTCAATAAAATCAAATCAACTTCATATGTTGTTGCCTCGAACCGACGACATGAGGCTTTGAAGCTTCAACCTTCATGAAATTTAAATTAGGTGTCGTTGCGTTTAGATCGTAACATCGATAGAAAAACCACGGAGTTCAGAATCCTGGTCATGATTACGATAATGTTTAATACGGACGGATGTAAAGCAAAAACTATGACAGCAGTCTTATCGTACAATCGCTCCTATTAGCAAAGTTCTCATCAACGAATTCATTGCCGATATTATGCGCCGTCACAATCATCCCTGTCACTGTCATTATATCGTTGCACGTATCTCGAGTATCCCATCTTCCTGCATGACGACAAAGAGAACCATTATCACTCGTTGCGTTTATCATCATCTACCTACAGTTGGCATGCGCTAGTATAGACACGTCGTCGAGAACGCACGATGCCTATTATTTCTCTTTCTCTCACGTTTTTCATGCATGCATACGCGCACGTATAAACGCATACGCGTGCGTAGAAATAATATGTACAGAAAGCGCGCATTCTCGAACGCAAACTGCATTCTCATGATAACTGAGGAACAATTTAGCTGATTGTTTGTTTGGAAAGCGGAGTAAGTCTGGAGGAGCTTGTTACAACTGATACGCCCTATCAGCTTACGCAATTATATTGATAAACGTTTATTACGTTTTCAATTCCTTTATTAGAATACTCTGAAAAAATCCTATTATATATATATATATATTCGCGTATTGAAAAAGAGAACTTCCAAATAAACTTTCGTGCTTTCGATCGAACGGACAAACGATTTCAAACTGGAGCAAAAGGAATTAAATTCGTAAATCGTATCTCTGTCGATGAGATTATCTTAGATATTAAAAGCACAGCTTTGCTTGGCTTACAGGTCGGTGATCGGGTCTACGGGTGTGCTCTCGTGAGAGCAGAAAAGGGGAAAGGGGAAGGTAAGATCAGGGTGAGAACGCTCTGGGGTTGGGTAATAAAAGTATAAGCGCAAGCACGAAACGGGGCTTGGGCGAGCGAAACGGGAAACGGTGTCTCTAGCCGGGCATGATCGGGAGAAAAGGTTGAAAGGCAAGATGCTCACAATACAACGCTCGGAATTGCTAAGAGGGGGAGAAGGCTGCAACCCTCCCGGCACGCATTTACTACCCCCCGTTGTGCCCAGGGCTTCAGTCTCCGAGCCCGTCGAGAGGAGCGTTTCCTTCAATCGAGATGTCCACGTGAAGAGGATCGGTGAGTCCAGGCAATATCACACCATACATACTGCGACATATCCTGCATATGTAGTGGAGCGAGAGAGATCGAAAGAAATGGCGCTGCTTGATTTTTCAGGCCTAAGATGTATCGGCTATGTTTTAGAAAAAGCGATGTATATATAATGTAAAAATAACATATATATATAACATATAATATACAGTTGACAAATTTAGTACAAATGTAGAGTAGTACATTTCTAACTATATTAGTACTTTGATACATTCCAGAAAAAACAGCAAAGAATTTCTGATACGATGTTAGAAAAATTCAATAATGTTTGATTTAAATACAAAAACAATCAATCACAGAAAAATATATTTTCTTATAATACTGATAACACTGATAATATAACAAAATTTCTCTGCACATACACATTTTCAAAAAATATATATATTATATATTAATTAAATTTTGAACAGATATTTATTATTCGATCAATAGATAAGTTTATAATTTTTTGTTACCACAAGTAAAACAGAAAGGCTTTAAATTATATTCCGCAATAGAAATAAAGAGTATGAAGATGATTTGATTAACCAATGACCTTCGATAAAACGGACCCTTCACGTTTCGTCTAACAGTACCTATACACGATGGTCCGCACGCGCGAGTACCAAAAGTACCGTTTGCCAAATTAAAATCTGATAAAATGAGGAGGTTACACGGCGGGACGTGTTCGCAAGGACGGTCTTCTGGTACGATTCATGATACGAGCGCTCATACACGGTCAGAATTTAATGCACGTTGCCACTATAAAATGCCGCGTTGTCTTATATCTCAGAAAAAAATTATGGCCCTAGAGAGCGATCCCAGATTGTGGAAATTATTCGCAGCGACTCCTCGCTCGTTCTTTTGCTGGCTCTCGCCAGGGATCTCGTCTCTCGACGACCGCTTCCAAGAATCGTCCTGACCGGAAAATTATACGCGCGGTCGTGCGAAATTCCGTTGATGCGCGACACGGCTGCATTGCATGCTTAATCTCGCAGAGATGGAAGACGCGAGAAATTTCGGAGCTGTCAACGAGTTTAATTAAGATTGCGCGCGCGTTTACGGTCAATTTTTTCTTCCTTAAAATCTCTTTTTATGATATTTTAACAGAGTCGGTGCATCGCGCGATGAATTTTGTGGATTTCGACTTATCGCGATATTTACAATTAATGTCCCATATGTCCTTGAATCTCTAATAAATACATAAAATTTATAACGTAATTTATCATATGCAGTAGTAATCAAGCTAGAAAATATTAACTCCTTGCATATTGTGAGTAACTCTTTGCCAGAAATGTACTATTCTACTTATTACATTTAATGAATTTATTCATATTTCTTACGCCAACATTTTATAAACAAGAGAAAGGATTCTCGGATATTTCAGAGTAAGAGCGAAAGCCGAGACATCAAGCAGCGCCATAGCGCTACGAGCTATGCAATACGCCTAACTTGTGTCTAACTTCTGCAATCCCCTCGATATCAATGTGTAACATATTTAATTAGCAAATCCTGCCGCAGACTAATGGCACGAAATAATCGTTACGCTATGCGATCGATCCATTTTTTTCCTTGCGTGTTGTCTAATATCAATGCCAGTATTAATCATGGCTAATTGGCCGTCGATCGCTTAATAATAATGTTAACCAATACAAATAAAATACCTTTATGAGCCTCCGCGGTTGTCAGTATATAAATTATATATTCGTAAGGCGATAAAATATAATTTGCAAACAATTAAAATGTACTTATTTAATGAAGTTAATTACAGTTAATTTCGTTTGATAAGTACATTCTAATTGTTTACGAATTATATTTTATCGTCTTACGAATATGTTATAATTTATTATTGTTTATTATAATTTATGCACTAACAACTGCGAACGCTTATATAGACATTTTACTTGTATTGGACTTATTCTTAGAGTAAAACTATTAATTTAAATTATTTTAATAATTATTAAAATTATAAATTATTAATTTATTTTAATAATTTTAACGATGACTCTCCCTCAAACGACCTCCTGGAGAAGATGACAGCGGTCTCAGTGACTTTGACATCATCGAGGTCAGTGAACTGTCGTTATCTTGTACCAGTAAGGACAATTTCAAGTGAAGGACACGCTCCTTCGCTGTCTCTCGCAATTCCCTTAATGCGATATGCGGGATTGTAACGGTATTGGTGTGTGTGTGTGTATACACAGGACTCAGCCATTCCTCTATTACTAGCTAATTATTAATTGTATTAATGACCCCTCTTTATAAAGTAAGCGTTGCATCCCCTGCTGACTTCCTTCACTGCATTCTTAACACATGTTGAAGCCTTTCGCCGCGAAGGGTACGTATACAGAGTGTATTTTAATTTACACGAGCAAGATCGTATATGTTTCAACAAATAATAAATTTGCCAGAGATTATTCTTTAGAATCTTAAAAAAAATTCGACATTTAGGATTTTAGTAAAATCCACTAGGAATTGTCTCCTGACTTATCACGAATCTTCAGTACAATGAGTAGACAGGAGCCTCAACGGAAATATTTCATTGTTTATTTCTATTATTTCTACGACACTGAGAAACTAGCCATCATGAGATTTAAGATAATTAAAAATGGTTATCAGCGGAACTGATCTTATTAAGCCTCTGTGTTGCTGAGAATCACACGGTCACTATATTACGCTAGGTCACGTAGATACACTAAAAGCAGTATACGGAGATCGCGGTTCTATCTTGTTTATGCGCAGTTTCAAGAAAGCAACTTAATATGCCACACACTACGAGCCACGGCGAAGTACGGGATAAACACGACAGATAAAGCTAAACGCAGCGAACCGTCGCAAGTTCATTGCATTTCCGCTTTCTGTGTATCGCTAACGTGGCCATCGAAATTAATTCGCGTCTTCGATATCTCTTGCCTGTTCTGACAGCTCGATCATTTTTAAATTCGTCCGAAGCGAAAGTCAGATGCATAATTAATCTATACGGTAATGTACGTTTTACGAATAACGGCACAAGTAAAATTAATAGCCTTTAAATCGAGGCAATTAATTTAGGATTCGACTTGGAGCTTGTATTTATAATCGACATTTATTGCAGAACTCTATTTTCTATGAGCTGTGTATATCATAATAATTTTTGAATATCGTGTATTAAATTTATTTATGAATCTAAAATTCAATTTGCGAAAAAAAACCCATTTTTTATTATTTAAAATCATTATAATTAATATTCATCATTTATAATTTAAGAAATATCAGCATCCATCGATATTTTTTTCGATTAAAGAAAAATGATTGGATTGACTTTAAAATGATAAAAGAAATAAATATATTTATCCCTGAAATAGTATCTAATTATTTTACGATTGTAATCTCATTTCAGCATAAATTAAAGTAAATAATCAATACGTCTTGATTAGATCCTTAAATGTGATTAACATTTATAATTTCTGTTAACATACAGTAACAGAAATTCAATTTTTTATTTCTGAAGATAATGAAAATATCTTTTTTCGCATCTTTTTTTCTTTCAAGCTCAAGAATTGTATCTCGATTGCCAAGATTAAGTGTCAACGTCGCGATCAGATGCGGTCAATGAACTCTTACCCATTTACTTTTTGCGATAATGTGAACAATAAAAACGCGCGCTTCGTTCAGTACGATTTACCGCGAAATTGCGATGACTGCTTCAAAAACCAGGAGAGCGTAATTAAATTCAAATATTTATCACTGTGTTAGCTTAATCTTTGATGTTATTGCAATTAATAGTAATTATATTATCAAAGATTATTTTCATTCATATAAGATATATACACAGTCTATTCTTAATAAAAATTATTTTCTGGTAATACAAATCTATATAGTAATGAATATTTATATATAGAAAATACATATTCTACGTAAAAAGAAAATATTTGCGTTTTCACTCTATAAATTTTTAAGTGAATATCACTTAAAGAGTAAAATTTTATTCTTAAAAATTGAAAATTAAGTTACCTTTTTTCAAGACTCGTTTAATTTTAACTCTTTAGAATGAGATTTCATTTCAAAGAATTTAGAGAGTAGCTATTTCTTTATCAATATGTCGTAATTATACTTTCAACACATTTAATAATGTTTAAATAAAATGAATAAATATGTTTACGTGCGACAAGTTTTTAGGAGGAATCGAAAGCGTTTTGCTAAAATCAAAAATAGTTAGAAAGCGATGCTCTATGAAACGAGGAGAGATTTTTCACTATGACAAAAAGAATTAGCTCAGGCCAGTGTATATCAGCGGTCGCGTCATATTTCTCATTATATCAATGTGAAGTATTCTTATTATCCCCTCTTTCCTTCCTTTCTCTTTATCTTTCTCTCTTCCTTTCCCTTCCCGTCGTCAATGCGGGCGGTCTCGGAAAGTCAGCCTAGTTGGGTGCAGCATTGCGCTCTCGCGCATGTGCCTCTCGTCCAAGCTTGTTAAGGGCCCCTTGTGTCGTCCGCATTATCCCGCCTGCCGGCGTTTCCTGGATCGTCGCGTGCTCCGCGATCGCGGGGACCGGCTTTAACCCGATGCACATGAATGTGTGCGTGTGTAACGAGGTGTAATACGCTTCCCGATCGCGCTATGATCTTCGTTAGATCGCTAATGAACGCCGCACGGAAATCGCTTCGAGATCCGTGCTCCAAGAAGCTGATTGTCGTTCGCGAAATAAATCCAAACTAGTCTCTGTCCTTCTCTCTCTTCTCCTCAGTTAATGATTAATTGTTAAGTACTGTTGAAGTGACAAATGCTAAAATCCTTTGTGATGGAAGACGATTAGATTAACTATATTTGTATAGAAAACTCATTTTAGACAAATTTTGAGAAAAACTCTTACTCAGATTTAAGACGAAATTTTTTTTAAAAATATGATTTAAAAAATAACTTTTTATTTATCAAAAATTGATTGTTTAATCATTTTCATAAATTAAATTCTAAGTGTAAATCACTACTAAAAATATAAAATATTTTAAAATTTCAGATAGTTGTATTGTAGTAGAATTTTACTTCCAGGAGTTTACAGAAATATTTATTGGCAAGTATGATATTAAAAAATCGCAATAAATTATGTTATATAGTTTCTCTGTTTTATATAAAACAAATTGCAAATTCCTACGTAGATAGTGAATATGAAATCTATTATTTTCTGTCATGTTGCACAACAATTATTCACAATTCCTAATGCAGAGAAAATAATAATCACTATGTAGAAAAATACAATCATGCTTTTTCTTGTTTAGAATAAACAGCTATTTCTGCGGTTTCATCGTAATAATAGTAACTTAATTTTGAATTATTATCTTGCGTAAAGTATTACTCGGTATTATTTTTCCTTACACATAAAGTGAAAACAACGATGCGTAGCAAGTTCAATGATAACGCAGCGATATGTAACGATCAGGTACACGTGACTCGTGCAGTAGATATGAGGAAGTATTTGAGTATTCGAAGCTCTGAATAGCATTGGTATTCAGCAACATAGAGATCGCGTATCGGATATCGCACGAGTAAAACACCGTCAATGCTGTGCAACCGTGTTAATTTTCTTGCTAGAGAAACCCCAACATGATCAATTTCGAAGTAGTCTTAGGCATGAACATCGACATAAGACTTACAACACGTATTAATCCTTATCTCGTGAGATAATATTGTACCTACATGTAATTATGTATAACATGCCTGTCTATATTTTATGGCTGAATAAAATTTTTATTATATATTGCAAGACAGTTTGATATTATTACAAACTTTTTTCAAATTATCCAAATTGTCGAGTTTTATTAAAAATTCTAAGAGTCTACATTTTTCCACGTTTTAATCGTTGCATTCCCGCTTATATCGATGTTTAGACTGAGTCTTTGTCTTCATCGGTTGCGTGTCGAGTAGCCTTAAGATCGCGAACGACCTCACAGAAACGAGGAAGTGCCGGGCTATCGGATGGACCGGTATCCCGAGTTGAGAACGTGGAGGTCGCACTAGCATCACTTTTGTGAGACGCATGCTTAGAAGGAGCGGGGAGGGGGGAAGAGACTCTATGTAGGAGGGATGAAAGGTTACAGAGGTGAAAGACGGTACAGATTATGGGAATACAAATTAGCACGACTCGGCCAAGTGCATTTAACGTAATCTATCTGGCAGTCTAAAAAATTTAGCAAAATTCTCTGTTAAGATGGATATGCCGATAAGATGAAATTTTCATTAGAAAAAAAATTCTAATTGAGCTTTCGTTTGATACTAATAAATGCATTAGTAAACGTTTACATGTTCAGAAACGGTCAGAACAAACTCGGAAGTTGAAGGTTCAACGAGAGACTCGCCGTAACGAGAATTTCTCGTGGCTCGCTCGTCGCAGATCCGCGACTCGTGGAAGATACGTTGATCGCGGCTAGCCGTCAGAGTAAGGCTGAGAAAACATTTCTCTCGTAATTATGACATCATGCGCTAAAATCATTCATCAGTGTCAACGCTATGGGTTTTCCCAGATGTTTACTCGCTCGGGTGTTTGCGTTCGTCACCGGTAATCAATCTTCAGAAAATAACCTTCGCTTGTGCGCAAAATTTCTCTTTGATAAAATTCAAAGAATGAAATAAAGTGCAATGGAAAATGTAAAATTAGCCGAAAATAATTCAAAGTAATGAGGATATTACACAGTAAAAATCTATGCGACGGTTCTGTGAAAGAACCCGTTAACGAGAAAACTCGCGTGTCAAGAACTAAATAACGATCTTTCGGAAAAGGTGTACGAACGAGAAACTAAGCCGTTGTGTACTTCGTAGCAGCCGTTCCGTTCAACTCGCGAAGTCGGAGTCGTCTCTGGTATCGAGAGATTCACGCGACGAACTGAACGATACGGCTGCACGAAGTGTTTATGGTGTTTGCAGCCCTCGAAGCAGTAGGTCAGCGCGATCCGCGCGAACTTTGACCTCGCGCAAGCAAAATGCGCTATTTGCACTTCCGGCAATTCTTTCACTCACCTGATGTATTCCCACCATGCGTTTGATCATTGAGTGAAACAGTAACCCATGCATTTAATTTAATTAAATAACGAGGCATGTGTGCAGGGGAAGAACGATTTTGTTGAAGTGTCTAAAAATTTAGTTAAATACAAAACTGAAAACAATTTTGTCGGATTATCAAAATAATTAGAAACAATTCCTGATGACAATGCTGCAACAAGTTTTAATATTCAATCAATCAGTTCTACATAATTATTTTGATGGTTCAAATAAAATTATTTTCAAAACTGTATAATCTAGCTAAATTTTGAGATACTTCAGTTAAACTATTCTTTGTGTGGTACTTTGTCGCAAAAATGCCACATGCTTCAACAACCATATCTTATTTGAAAAATATATAATTCACAATAGGGATAATTTTGTTTTTGTACAGTTAAATGAAGTGTAAAATATTCCACACAGAAAGAACGATTTTATTGCAGTATCTAAAAATTTAGCTAGATATAGATATGAAGATAATTTTATTAGACCATTATAATAATTACGTAGAAATCTCAATGCTCTACAAAAAGTTTGAACATTCTAGCAATTGATAAATGCGTAATTTGAGTTTAATTATTTTTATTGATTATTTTATAATTTATTAATTATTTTATAGTTTAATAAAATTATTTTCAGATCCATATCTAGTAGTTTTTAAAAGTTTTTTATCTAACTTTACTAAATGTTTAAATATTGTACTTCAGCAAAATAATCCTTTCCTTTTCATTATTTTTTTAGTACATGAATTTGTTCAACAATTTTAATTTCTCTTTGTAAATAAAGTCATTTCTTCTAATAACTTACATGGAATCACACGGAATGCGGAATCGACTTAGAAATTCCGACGTAATCGTCATTTACACGAGCATGTTGGCGCGTCGATTAATAATTAACTCACGCTCGCGATCGATCGACGCGTCGGGTTAAGCCAGCGTGTAGATTAGGCTCGTCATTTCCGGAATCCCAACTGAGCTACATGTGCACGCCGCAATTGAAAGTGCGGCAAGAAATAGGCAGTGCACTGCGAGAGATAGCCGCCCGATAATCTTACGCTTATTAGCTTCGTTTAACCTGAAGTTCGCAAACTCGATATTAAATTTTATTACAACGGTATAATAGTATTACAGTAAACAAGCTTAACGCGTTGCTCTCTCGCAGATAACCACTTCGACTAATAATACTAAATGAGACAATAGAAATTTATCATTGATATTTTTAACTTTACGATCATGTTATAAAATTTATAGATATAATATTAAATTTAATGTATTAATTTATACTGTTTCTTTTGTATCATATTTGACCTCATTTACTAATTTGCGAAAATGTAATTATCTCAGACCCACTATTCAACGTTTTCCCAGAATGTTGTCACTCGAAAGAATGGTAACAGTATGTTCTTGAGACCCTTGAAAGATAACAATTCGTGAGAATGTCAAGCACTTGGAATATAGTCTAGAGAACCAAGTCAGGTAGTCTATTTTGGTGTAACTAATGAACTTCCGACAGAAAAACGTTCGCGAATTGTCGACATGAATAATTTATTATAAATCACTTATTGAGATAGGAAAAGCGCCAAATAACTTTCTCGAATGCAATTTTTCTTTTCTTGTAGAAAAATAGCATAATTAACATACGAATTATTTGTTAGCGCTAATTAATTAGCATTTCAGCTCATCTGCATGCAAAATGTACAGATAAAGTTTATAAAAGAAAGGAAGAAGAAGCTCCAACTTTTACATATTGCAAAAATAAGAACATACATAGTTGGAAAATTTATGTTAAATTTAATTTCCTAACCTATTCAAGTTGAATATAAAATATTCAAATAATATAGTCACATTATGTTAAATTAATTAAGATATGTTAAAAATTCAACAAAAATTTTAATAAGGACTGATTTTAATACAAATACAAAATGTTTTTTACTGTGTATTGAGAATCAGATAATCCATCTGTAATTTCACGTTTTATAGATCTGAAAATTCAGAAAGCTGAGATCCTCCGATTTGATGATCTGATAATTAGAATATTCACGTTCATAAGTACGAATGCGATGAATAAAATCGTGAACTCAACGTAATAATACGTCTCACGCGAGATGACGCGCATACAAGTTCGCCAATTGCGCTATCCATCAGACATTCATCGAACGTACATGTAACGCGAGATCTCGACGCTAATATTGTGATAATTAAATCGACTTTACGACGCGCCTGAATATCAATCAGTCTGCCGAGCACATTGATTACATCTCGTTAACGGTCACTCATGGTGCTGCATAGGTGACATTAACTATTTTGAGTGTTCTGTTCGCCGACGTAAGTTTACTATCCTGGACATAAGCATCCTACGAGACGATCGTAGAAGGAAGCACAAACAGTTATGGATAATAAGCTGATATTATGACAAATTTGCGAGATCATAATTGAATTCATTTGAATAGGCCATAGAATCCTACGTCCGTATTTAGATTCGCTGCAACAGAGGTTTTCAAGTTACTTGCGCGCAATACGAAGATCAAGTCATGATTGACAGAATTTTCTTTTACTATTTTTACAAATGGAATACATTTCTCACAATATTAATTTTTTTCTGTCTATTTCTTTATCTTTTTCTATTTTTTTACCTTTTGTGTGTACTTAACTTTTTTACTTAATTGTGTCAAATCTATTTCTAATGTAAAGACATATACTCAAACACATAACCAACAAATTATTTATTTCTTATTCGCAACGCAAATCTAATAAAAAAGATTTTATATTTAATTTTTTTTAAATATAATTCTAAATTTTAGAATTGAACATTAATTTATCTTCTCATCTTCCTAATTTATTTAATATTAAATATCTCTAATTTAATATCTCTCAATTACAAAAAGGTAATTTCTAATAATTCCTAGCGGTGCAATTCTTCCAGTTATTCCAGATGGAAATAGACATAGTACATTGCGTTAAAATCGTTGAATTAAAAGCAGTTAAATCAATAAATTCTACGAGGAAAAAAATTCAAGAACCACTTTCTGAACAGTTATCTGCAACGCAGCCTGTCGTTCGTTTAATCAATCGTACGCATTCACGATCGGCTCGCTAAACGCATCAATTCTCGCTTGGGGAATACGTGCGCCACATGTTAATGTATCTTCCTTTCTCCCTTCTTCGTTTCTCTTTCGTCTCATGTTAGAAATGCACGTGCAAGCATCTGCGAAGTATTTCTCTCTCGCGCGCATCCCAGGAATAATTAGTATTCAGGAAAGCAAGATCGAATCGGGTCCTCCGTCGGAGAATCACTGGACTGTCGCGCTTCCGCTCGTTTTTAACTCGCATTCCCGATTCGCGGCGCGCATTCCACGGTATTAGCGTGAGCTGTGCCGCCTTATTAATCTCGCGATCTACGGAAGAGACGTCCGCTTATACGATTCTACATGACCGAAACCTACGTGCTGGAAACGCGTCCTTCACCTGAGCCCCTCGAGTGTAATCCCGCGCGACGTCGCTTCACTCGTGCTTGCGCGCAATTAAATCCAACGATATCTCAGGGTATTACATTCCCACGTATGACAGTCGCGCATAGTTTGCACCATTGAATCGCATAAACGATACGAAGTTTATCATTTTAGTTTACGATTTATACAGCGTCCGGATCGCGCAAAAGAGACGTGCGATCAACCAGACTAGTCGCGAAGAAATCTCGAGCAAGTCGCAAATCCAATTGTTCTAAGGGACCTATTCTGTAACTCTTAACTACTGCAACGATATCGTACATTGCCGTTGCGCAGATTTTATACACATTAAAAAAGCTGTGCAACGACAATTTAACAATAATCGTTAAAGTCGTTAAGAGTTACAGAATCTAAGCCCCTAAGTCTCAAAATGAGGAAACATCGTTTCCTCGAAAGCATGGTATATAACTTAGCTAAACGCTTAAGAAGTCCGTTAGACGGAGCAAACCTTCGGGAGACAAAGGCGCGCGAGAAGCTGCTAATTGCATGTTTATGGAAACCGAGCGACCGAGGTTGTAAAAGCGTTTTCGAGGCGGCGTTTTACATGACAGCAACGAGTTCCACAAGGAAAGGCGAGAGAAACGCGACTTTCTGGAAATAGTGCACCGTGTATTAGTGAATAGTGTATTCTTCGCGGAGCTCCAGAAGAAGTAGCACGAAGACTCGACTTCGGTGGGCGACGCTGAGCGACGTTAATCGCCGCCGAGCGACGACCTCGTTCTCGAGGTTCTCGTTGATGACCTCGACGAGATGCTTCGCGTCGAGGTTTCACCCGTTAGCCAGGTATCTGTTGGGGTACTAAAATCGCGACAATGATGCTATAAATCCGTCAACGATTCCAATGCTGAAAGCATCATCCGTGGAGCATTTGTTTCTTGCAGAACGTGGAACACAAATTCTCCTAAATGCAATTAATTCATGTAATACACAAATTTCAAATTTATTTGCAAAATCAACATAGTTAATTTTCGTTTTAATAAGAGAAGAATAAATTAGAAACTTTATACGCAATTGTAGGCGCGTAATTAAATATAATAAAAATGATATATACTGAAAAAAATTTCTGGTTGAAAATGGACGAATCAGAATTTTCTGGTTAAATTTATTAGAATTCTAGTTGAGATAACACGAATTCTGGTTGATACAATATTTCTGGGAAAATTTACTAGAATTCTCATTTTTACCAGAATAATTATATCAATCAGAATTCTAATTATCTCAACTAGAATTTCTAGTAGATTTAACCAAAAAATTCTAATTCGTCCATTTTCCACCAGAATTACTATTTAATCTAATCAGACCATTTTTCTCAGTGTAAGAATTAAAAGATCATTAAATCATTTCAAAGTCATTTTTTTAGCCGTTAAAGAAATGGACTAATTTTTTTAACTGTATTTGTTATAACTAATTAATGTTACGCTCGTCTAAAATTACGTTTAGACTGTCATGGGCATTCTCTTATTATGACTGTATACATCAAATAATTTTTCTTTCACTTTATTAATGTACTAAACGATGAGCATAACGAACATAAGCGGCGAAATGATTTGTTAGATATATTTGCAATTGAGAAATTAATTCATTTGACAACACGCGCAACAGGGTTGCTAATGAATTAATTTTCATCCGTCCAATGTCGATTAGCGCCTACCGTAAGACGAGACAAGACTCGAGCCTATTCGCCTGTGGGAAGACGTCCACGGTCGCTGCTTTCTCCTTATGTAAGATAAACCATTCGTGAATAAAAATGATAGATCGCGCAAGTCATGTGTGTAGGTTGATTTTATCTGCAGTGAAAATTTCGTGGGAGATGCCTAATTAACACCAGAAAGTGTTATCCAACACATTTAAACCAAAGAGTTTAATTTGAAGAGTGTCACTCGATGAAGACTCTTTACTCTTGTATTAACTCGATGAAGACATTTTATTCTTGAATTAATGCCACATCAATGTGTTTCGTTCTATTAAAATCAAAAGATTTGAACATACACAACGTGAATAAAGATGCCTATATTTCAGTTTATACATATAATACATCAAATATCCTTTTTTTTTACTTTTCTTATTTTTATTTTAAATCATTTATTAAAATTTTTAATATTTAAAATTAAAGGCTTTTATAACGTATATAAATTGGATTTTTAATTACATGTTAACTCTTTACATCTCTTTTCTCTATTTCGATTTATTACGCTCATTTTTTGATTGTTTGAATTATGAATATTTATTGTTATTCTTTTAATTCGATATAGTATCTAATTTTATATAGTTATTACTATTATGTTATATATTATATGTGTATATGTGTGTAATATTGTTCCTTTCTTCATATATGTAGGATTAGGTTGTTTAGTAAGTTATATCGTTTCGTGCGATTCGGCGTGGCGATCGCGAGGTATCGATAGATAGTAAGTTTCGAGCGCGGCGG
>NW_017255975.1:5564602-5565809 GCF_001594055.1 Mycetomoellerius zeteki
CTACACGAGGGTGTACGACACAAAAAAAAAGTACTACAGCTGGGGGCTCAGCCGGGATCAAGGCTCACGAGACATCGAGGTTAGAAAGATCGAAGCGGGCGAGAAGACGCAAAGAAGAAGAAAGAAAACATGTCGGACGACCAAGGACGAAACGACGACGCTAGAGAATCGCGACAAGTAGACACGATGACGATAGCCCAACTGAAGGAGTTTAGAGGACGCAAGCTCAAGGTAACGGGCAACAAAATTGATCTTGTGACGCGATTAAAATCGGCCCTAGTCTTAGATGACCAACGTGAGGAGGACGATGATGACGGAGATAACGAAGAAGGGAACGACGAGAGCAACAACGAGCGATACGCCGGCGCAGGAGAGAATGAAGCACGCAGACGAGCAAAATTTGTACCTTCCTTCAGAGACGTGAAGGAGTTAATCGACACATTCAGTGGCGACGAAGGTAGAAATGTGATGATATGGATTAAGGAGTTCGAGGACTTAGCCGAACTATGCGAGTGGAACGCCGTACAAAAAACCATTTACGCGAAGAGACTACTACAAGGCTCCGCGCGGTTGTTCGTGAAGGCAGACGACTGCAGAAAATCATGGAGGACCATCAAAGCCGCTCTGAAGTCAGAATTTGCGCCGAAGGTGGACATTCAAGCGGTGCATAAAGAATTACAACGAAGAAAGAAGAAAGCCAATGAATCATATCACGAATATTGCTATAAGATGATGGAGATAGCAGCGCGAGCAAACATCGAAATAAAGGCAGTCATTCAATATATAATTGTCGGAATCGATGACGAAGAATATCGTAAGTCTGTTTTATACGGTGCTAATACTATTCGCGAGTTAAAAGACAAATTCGATATACAGGGTGTCCAGCCCCACCCTTCCAATCTCTCACACGAAGGTAGATGGGATCGAAATAAACATAAAAGTCCTTTACCGTTTAGCGATATCCGTAATAATAATCGAGATATTAAAGTTTGAAATCGTACTAATGAGAGCGCGCCTATAGAAAGAATAGAAACGGCTCCGGTCGCTTGAGGTATAGCCCGGCCCAATTTGACAAACGATGGATGCGGCGGCAGGAGAGGCAAGAGGGGAAGCGCGCCGTTGCTTAGCGTTCGGCATCGCCGCTCACACGTCTCACCGCACCGCACCAAAGGACTCGCGCGATGGCTGTTACGCACATTCGCGATTT
>NW_017255975.1:5566171-5576499 GCF_001594055.1 Mycetomoellerius zeteki
AAATCGCGAATGTGCGTAACAGCCATCGCGCGAGTCCTTTGGTGCGGTGCGGTGAGACGTGTGAGCGGCGATGCCGAACGCTAAGCAACGGCGCGCTTCCCCTCTTGCCTCTCCTGCCGCCGCATCCATCGTTTGTCAAACTGGGCCGGGCTATACCTCGAGCGACCGGAGCCGTTTCTATTCTTTCTATAGGCGCGCTCTCATTAGTACAATTTCAAACTTTAATATCTCGATTATTATTACGGATATCGCTAAACGGTAAAGGACTTTTATGTTTATTTCGATCCCATCTACCTTCCTGTGGGAGATTGGAAGAGTGGAGCTGGACATCCTGTATACGTTGAAATGATCGGTAGAGCGAAGTCAAAGACGGGCGAGAGCAAAAAGAAACAATCGGCAAACACGGAAAATAAAGACGCGAAGCGAGACGGAAAACGTTGCTTTAATTGCGGTGATAATAATCATTTGAGCGCGACGTGTCCTGCGAAGGAACAAAGTGTAAAATGTTTCGGTTGTAACAAATACGGTCACATAGCAGCAAAGTGTCCGGAAAGTGTAAGTACAGAAGAGAAAAAAAGTTGCAGTTTAGTACAGGCTAATTCTAGTAAATACCGAAAAGACGTTGTCATAAACGGTACAAAGCTGAATGCGATAATTGATTCGGGTAGCGATATTAACTTGATATGCGAGGAAAAATATAAAGAGATCGGATCTCCAACTTTAGGGAACTACACGCTAAAATTCCGAGGAGCAGGCTTAGGAGAAAACGCAACTAGCGCATTAGGCGATATGCGATTAAAAATTTATATTGACGCAGAAATCTACGACATTATTGTGCATCTCGTTCAAGACGGAATGATACCTCACGGCATATTGCTAGGACAATATGGGTCAGGACAAAAGTTATCTACAAAGTATCTAGGACCCTATCGAGTCACACGTGTTCTGCGCAATGATCGATATATGGTAGAAAAAGTGGGTGAAGGAGAAGGATCGCGAAGAACATCTACAGCCGCGGATCATATGAAAAAATGGACCAACTTCCTAGAAGATCCACCTGTTAACAACATCTGAGGACAGATGTCGGTCGAATGGCCGAGTGTAGGATTAGGTTGTTTTAGTAAGTTATATCGTTTCGTGCGATTTGGCGTGGCGATCGCGAGGTATCGATAGATAGTAAGTTTCGAGCGCGGCGGAGAGAGAGAGAGCAGAAGAGAGGTGTGTGTGACGACAAGCCTGGTATCTTTCGTGAATAAAACGCCTTGTATTTTCTTATAATATTATATAATCTCAATATTGTGTACGTTCAATTGATTGAAATACTTCATATCCACCCACACGAGGGTGTACGACATAAAAAAAAGTACTACATATATTATATTCATGACCGTTTTAAAAAGGAAAAAAGAATTAGCACGTAACAATCTTGCAGAAGTCGATATGGTCGTTAACAAGCTATTGATTAAACGACCCATTTATAAATATGACAGCGTTAATTACAAGCATTATATCGATCGCGAATCAGACGATGCGACGGATTAATGGTGGTCCGGATTTAGCAGAAATAGCGCTTGGTGATGAGACGGAAAGACGGCAATTTCTTATGCGTCGGATTCTAGCTTTCAGCTTCTAGCCAGCCAACCAGTGCCTACTGTGCTGGCGCTTGATTAAACTTGGTGATTAACCACTAACGACCACGTGCTCGTCCACTTAACATAAATCGCTAATTTACACGCAAGGTCGTGACATAAATTCATTAACCGATCGAATTTATCAGACGTCAACCTGAGGCCTAATGATGACGTTTCGGAATGCTTCATGATTAAAATTCAGCAATTCCTATACCTGATTATTTTCATACAAATAGAACTGGTGACTGAGAAAAATATAAAAATATTCACTATTGGACAGATTTATTACCATGACTTTATCAAATCATAAAGCAACCAACTTTGGCTCCGTCTATTCATGCCGTTATTAATCGCTACCGTTAGTTTATATAAAATCTAAAAAATATCAAATCTCTTAAACAAATACCAGTTTATCTTCTATCCAGAAAATGTTAAAAATATTATTATTTTGGCGAAAATTTAATTATTTTAGCACAAATTAATTTATTCTTATTTACGAAATACGTAAAGGGATTGATATACATCTAGTGGAAACATTTCAATTCAATAATTTATTTCAAATGAATCCTTTGCTTCTCAAGCATTTCTTTTCTTCGTAATTTATATTTCTTTTTTCTCTTCATGAATGAACGGTGTTACATAAAAATATTATATAAAACGCACTATAAATAATATATTTATAAATTAAATCCAAAATGCATAAATTTTCTCATTGCTCATCCAGTAAAATACAATGCATTTTATTAGAATTAATCAAATATTTTTATACAACACCGTTCAAGTAATTATCGCGCATGATGAAATCAGGCGTTACTAAATACCGGCGTGCTCGTAATTGCAGGACGTGGTGCACCGCGCGTAACCGCGGCTCTCGTGAGCGATGGAGAAGGTAGGTTGATCGCCACCCCGGTCCATAAGGAGAACATCGCCGCGAAGAGTAAGGAGGATCTCGCACAGGAAGCGGCCCTAGTCCAGCAGCAAGCCGGCAGTCTTCACTGCGTGGCACACGACAATCGACGCCTGCCCGGTCGCTTCAGCACCTTGCCAGCGCGTCGTAACAAGAAACGTCCCGATCTGCCAATCGATGTGAGATCTCGCCGCGGTAGCGAGGAGATCGGCACTACGACCGCGAATGCGAACCTCGACACCCCGCGGGCCAAAAAGGAACCACTGGAGAGGAGCGCCAGCGATGCCAGTGCAAAGAAGCTGAAGAGTTCGCTCGCACGATTCTTCTCACCGAGTTTGGAGAGGCGCCGAAAGCCGATTGGCCGAAACGTGAGTGACGCAGGCTCCTGGACGCGCAACGGTGCGCAACGTAAACGGAGCGGCAGTGAGAGCGAGAGTTCGCATCTAAGTACCATCAGCCAACGAGCGAAGAAGCAGCTATCGCCGATAATCGAATCGTCGCCGCACGTCAATCAGCAACCGTTCCACTTTGGCACTGCAAGTGCAGATCGCGAAAACAACAATCGACCAGAGCCGAAGAAGTCCAAAAAACAAGAGGAGCGAGCAAATCCAGCTATCGATGTCGACGAGGTGATATCGCAAGACGTCGAGGCGAGAGAAACGACCGAGGGAACGACGATCGAAGTGCGCACCGACAAGTCTGCTGATAGATCGCCCAGTCGAGAGGCTAGAGTGATCGAACATCACATATTTGTCGAGGGTAAAGACGACGAAGAAAAGAGAGAAACCGATCGAAAGCCTACGGAAACCAGCCGTATCCCCTCGCCCTCGAAAGAATCAAAACGCGAGGGAGACGAAGTCGACGAAGCGGGCACGTATAGTATGCTACATAGTAGTCGGTACGATCTTCAAAAACGCAGCGGAGAATCCACTATTCACAAGATGATCCATCGATTGTCCAATGATCGTTCACCACCGCCGCAGTTGACGAGGACGATGGTATCGCCATCACCGGGATTTGGTCACAATAACAATCGACCGTTCTCGTATACCAGACCAAACGACTCCTGTAGCCCGCCGCCGGCGCAGACCAACGTCATTTACGCGCAAGTACAGCCGGACAAAAAGAAAGCTCAGCGAAGTCACTCTGACAGCGACGAGGGTCTCGGTCTTGAGAGGAAGGACTCCTCCCGCGAAAACAGTCCTGCGGAGAAGGAGTACCGCAGAACCGATTACTCGTACAGCAGTGATCTGCGTCGCAACAATGAGATCAACACTTTTAAATCGAGATATGAGGAAGATCGTAAAAGTAGCAGCCCCTTCGGCAAACACTTGGGTGGTTCAAAGGATTTCATCTCTAGGACCGCCGAGGTCTCGAGACGTCGCGAGTTCGATGAGATCGATAGGCGTCTCTACGACAAACCTGAAAAATACACCTCGACCGTGTTCGTGGACACTTCTGGTCGAGGTAGGGCCGATGGCATGGACGCCAGACGAAGGGATAGCGGCGAATTGTCCTCGAGACAGAATGAGAGTGGAATCTCGCCGAAAACGTCCGAATTGAGCGCCCGACGAGATCTACTGGAGTCCAGGATCAAGTCGAGACTGCTGGCTGACGAGATGTTCGCCGCCAAGAACAGCGCGAATGTACCAGTGAAAAAATCAAGCGAGCACGAAATAATCGACAAACCAATAGTACCGTCACCGGTCACGCCGAATCGGATCGCGTCGCCGAAGCGATATATGGACACCTATATCACGGAGACACGTACTAATAGCAACGGCGAGAAGTACATCTTTGAGAAAGAAATACACGAGGACAACGGCAAAGTGTACGGCTACGAGAAGAAGATCACCAATAAAATCCCGACGAATGGCTACCTCGACACGAAACCAAAAGATGGTTATACCGTGGAAACCAGGACGGACAAATACGGCGATAAGTACATCGTGGAGACGCGAACGCATGAGGGTTATACTGACAATTTCAAACGGTTCCTCAGCGATCGAAGTCAAAGCAGCCCCGAGGAGAGACTTCAGACCGTCAGAAACGGTAGCCCGTACAAGTCATCGCATTATTTACCCGAGGGAACCTCTACGACGATGAATCAGTTTCGCAGCGAGTCACGGGAGAACGATGAGCTGTCGTCACCGATCATCGCCAAAAAATTGAACGAGCGCAAATTCTCGAAGAGCGAAGATTTCCTGGATCGCGACAGCCGGCCGATCAACCGAGACGCGTATCTGCCGAAAACAAAGAAACCCTTCGAATCAATCCGCGGCATGAGCAAGTCGACGCAACGGTTGGATGAGGTCGGAGAGAACGCCAGGGTGCGAGCGCTCAGAAGCGAGTACACCACGAGATCGCACGAGAATCTGAGCAGTCGAGCAGGTTACGTTAATGCGCGAGACATGAGACGTCCGACCGCATTGCTGGATAGCCCAACGATAAACGGGCGCAAAGAGAGATCACCGTTCGCGAAGCGTCATCTAGACAGCCTGCGTGAAGGCCCAAATGATGACTACGACACTGATATCTCGCAGATGACCAGCAGCCAGCTGGAGTCGAAGTACTATAAGGAGACACGTACCACGCAGAGGTACACGAACGGTAACAAACATCCGATTCATGATGATTATGACAGCTCGCCGCCACGAATACGCACCGATCGCGGGGGTTACAATTCTAGCCGGTATGATTCAGACACTACCGCTAGGGATTCGATACGTTGCGAAACTCGCTACGACGAGGCGCGCACTATGAGGAAGGAGCACCGCAAGCTGGATGATGATCCGAAGAAACCATTGAGGCGATCGCGTAATCGGCTGGACTACTTCGACGATTCCGACAGTCCACGAGGAAAGGTGTCCTCGGTCAGTCGTTTGGAGACGTTCACCGAAACGATCCCGACCAGACCACCTAGGACTTATCACGAGGGCAAGTCGAGGCACGCGAGACAGGAGGTACGAGGACACACTGAACGTCGTCATCGCGAAACTAGACTGAGCGATCCAGATCGAAAGGATCGGCTAGCCGATTCCGGGATTGAAAACGATTATAGAAGGGATTCGCAGGAAGTGGATAGGCGGGAGCAGCTCGAGTCCGAGGATGAGGGTTTCGTCAGCCGGCAGTTTATCAAACACGAGCGACGACACACTGATCGTAATATGAACCTAACACCGACGTCCGAGCAACGCAAGTACGACAAATACGCGAGTGATTCGTCGTCAAAGCCGCCGTTGGTCACTGCGAAACCACCTTCTGGCGCCGCCGACAAGAAGTATGAGAAGAAGGCGGCGAAGAAGAGCGGCACCATGAGCAAAGTCAAACAGCTGTTCAGCAAGAAGGAGAAGAAAGCGAAAGAGGAGAAGAGTAAGAAGAGCGCGAGGAGCGGCAGCAGCGGCGCCTTAACTGACGACGAAGTGACTATGAGGTATAGAGAGTATCGTGGATATCAGCTGAGGAGCGCCAAGAGTGCACGGGATTTGGGCAGCGACATCAATCAGGTAGGAATTTTTTTTTCTTTTCTCATCTACGCGACCGGAACCGCCTCGGTACGCGTGAGGTTAACTAACTCACGGTTAAAGCCTCAACCGAGCTCGGGGTTACGTCGACGATGATGGCCGGTGATTGATTGATTTTGGCATCTCAACTCTCTCGGCCAATGAATCGGGCGTTAAGAAAGGTCAATGGAATCGCGCGGATACATCGTAGCGTATCGATTGAAAAAAAAAAACAGTATACCGGAAGTTTTCATGCGAAGAGATAACGGTTAATTATTAACAAGAAAAAAACAGAATTATGTGTGCATAAAATAGAGAAGGCGGCTAATTATTTTCTTTAGTTTTCCGATATTTGTAGAAAAAAATATTCTTCTTCTAAAAATATAATTTTGTAATGATAAATTTAATATAATTAAACTTCATTTTTTAAAAATCGCAATTCAAATTTTGTTTGGTAACAGAATTGTAAATTGAAAAGCAATTTATATATCTTCATTTTCTTGTTAAACGTTACTATTTCTCGATTGAGTTATGTATATTCATCTATCACGAGATAAATCAATATCTAAAGAAAGGAAAAATCTAAGTACATAGCTCATAAACTCAACCCGTTCGTTCTTCGAACACTATATGTCCGGGGTTTTTCCAAGTCTTAACATTATACGCGCAAGTAGAAAGTATACGATGATATATCTAGGCGATCGCGCGATCGTGAACGGTCGTATCATCCCCGTTACTTCGAAAAGAGATAAGGCTCGTGCGACATTAATCAGGATGACCACCGTGCGCGAAATATATGGAGAGTCACAGGGCGTTACGAGATTCCTGTTCCGCTTGTGCCGTATTTATGCGATTGTCGCGGATTAGGCTGACGACGGAGGCAGGGAGAGAGATCGTCCCGCACGAGAGACGGTCTCGCTTCCGCGATCGACCGTCGAATAATTTCCCGATTTTTCTCGCGCGTCTGTAATCCACCATGGCGCGTCTGTAATCCACGATGACACCACAAACGGTGGTACGCGCTACAAACCGGAAGAAACTGGTAATTGGGCTCCAACCCGAGTTGCCGACTGCCGTTGCAATTGCGTCACGTCTAACTGTACAGCCGGCCTTATCATCCACCTGAAAAACGTGACTTTAACGGTCAACTACGCGATAGGATTACACCGTCGCCCACGCCCGCGCGGAAGCGTATTTTGGAGTATCTGTCATGCAAACGCACACGCAACGCACGACAAGGCAACGCGAGATTCCTGTGACTCGAGTCTGCGAAACAACATAGACCCTCTGGCACGCATGTTGAATCAACTTGGCTCGTACTTTCATATTAAATTCGTCATTTGTTATTATTAACCTCACGTCAGCATGAATAATCTCCATACATGACAAACAGTAATCTCCTCCTTTTCTTAATTAATTATTTGCTAGAAGATAAAAATTATGAAAAAATTACGAATTATTGGATTAAAAAGAATTATAAATTAATGTGGACTGAAAAATTATAAAGGCTCTATAGGATAGGGATTATGCGCAAAATACGTTTAAGGTACTGTGAAATGTTAAATTAGAATGAAAAAATCTATTTATTATTACCTTTTGAGGATGAAAACTTTTCAACAAAGAATCTTAAAGAAAATTTTGTTAAGAATCACTAAATTCGATTCTGGCATCAGAATTCTAAAATTCCCATTTCAAAAAAATTTTGAATTTTGAATTCTTTTATTCTTGATCTTATTGTTAGATCCGAATAAAGTATTATTAAATTATCCCGTAGAATTTCATAAAAATCAAACGAGTAAGAAAAAGTATTTAGAGAATAAAAAAAAGAAATCTTAAATAGGATTACACTTCTATAAATTGTGTGTTAATATATATTTTTTAAAAAGAGCAAATATTTTAACTTGTGAAAACTTCATAAATTATTAATGCTTATATATTTATGGCAAATATTACTCGGGAAGTTAATGATATTTGTACATAACTCTGTCATCTTAAAATTACTGCATTAATGCTATCTTACTGCGTTCGATTCATTTACCATTATATACGACAATAGACAGTTACGGATATTATTGTTAGACTCGAATCTGCACGAGGCACGATAGGCTCGTCGTTCTCGCGAGCTAAGCGGGATAGACGTTATTCCATAACGGAGCTTTCGCTGTCGGACGTCGCCGGGGTCCCGTATGAAGAGTAATGATACGGCGTCCGCGAGCGATCATCGACATAAAAGCCCACTGCCTCCTCTCTTGGGAAATAAGTCGAAGCCGCGGCCGCGAGACTTCACCGGACGTAACATTTAACCCGAATGATAGATAATTCTCCGTTCCGCCGTGGCCTGAGGTGATTTTTCCTTGCAGTAAATCTCCGAACGATCGTTATTCCTCGATTGCGCAACTCGTCAAGACTGTTCTCCCGCCAGGTATTCAATTTCGCGAGGAATATACGACGCGTGCGACGTCATATAAAACACTAAAGCGATATTCAACGTGTCAAGGCTCGCACATCTTTTTTGCTTCTCTTTTGATTAATTGATCATTTAGTATTCCGATTACTGCGTATCCACGTGTATTTAAAGTAACAGCAATCGGTCTGAACGGCTTCGTCGCGTCGCCCCAAGACGGCGGTGGCGAGTATACTCCGGCTCTAATTTCCCGCGATCCTCTAACTTGATTACGCGCGAGCACGTGTTATTAACACGCGTTCTCGCCGCTGCACTCATCCGCATCGATTTACCGCGAGCCGCGTGTTACGGTCGTAACGATTTGCGGCGTGGCAGCGAAGGTCGCAGTTGCAGCCGGCCGTGTTGCAAGCGATTCGTGCTTCGGGTGAACGCACGAATATAAAATATCGGCGTTATTATCTAATTAGACGAACACGTCGTAAATAACGAACTCTTAGTGTATCACATCGCTGTTCTGCCGCTGTTCGCGTAGAAAAGTAGACAGAGTTATCGCTCGCACGTCCCGGTATTCGCTCGTCGTTTGAGACCGTTTCCACCGCATGAGTCGTGAGAGCCGCTCGTTGATGACTCGTGATGGCTCTCGAAATATCCGCTCGCGATTCTTGAGCGAATGGACCTATTATCGTTGCCGCAAGTCAAAGAAAAATCAACCGCTATGACGATTTCACTAATCAAATTTGCGTTAATGAATGTTGACTCGATTTAAAGTGACTTATTCTTACTTGTTCATTCAAAATAATGAACTAAATTTCGTTCATGATGTCACTGTTGACATATATTTTAAGTACGCATGCATCTCATTTGTAATACCACCCAGTCGACACTAAAATAATAATATCAATGTTATGTTATAATACTTTCAGTTAGTGACGGGACAATTTATTTTCTTAAGAAAATAGTATTAAAAATAATTAAATATTCGCTTGTATGCAAAGAAATGTAGAAGTCAAACGAAGATCAAAAATTTTAACGAGCATACATTGGACGGCTAGTAACATAATTTTATTCACATTAAAAGTGACAATATACGCACGGATACTTTCAAACTTAACTTGGTCCTTTTTTTCATAATCTGGGCTTCGAATTTCAGTTCAAATTTTTATATTGTTCCAAACCGTATGAAAATCAGAAAAAGTATCTTACATATTTGTGAAAGCTTTAACAACGAGTTTTTAACTATATTCTCTGTAATAATAGAAGTCAGATTGCATTTTATTTACTTTTTCACAGATTTAAATTTATCTATCAGAATTCACAAGAATCTACTGTTTTTAAAGTCCAACATTGCCAGTGGAAGGTTAAATAACGTTTGCAACGAAATATACTTTGAAAGCACTTCAAATGCTCGATACTCTATCGATTTCTTCACGCCTTGAACGAATCAACGGATTTAATCGAAAGAATTGGGCCGGACAATACAATAACTCGTTCAAGATTGATACACGTGCTACGAGAAGATCGAATAACGTAGAAATGAAATTGCGAACATGTACTTTGAAAGCACTTCAAATGTTCGATACTCTATCGATTTCTTCACGCCCCGAACGAATCGGTGGATTTATTCGAAAGAATTGGACCGGACAATACGATAACTTGCTGAAGATTGATACACGTGTTGCGAGAGGCGTTGAATAGCTCGTAGGTACGATCAGTGTCAGTGCCATCGAAACTGAGAGATTAATGGACCACAGCGTGTCGTCGGCGGTTTGATCGAGAGCTGCCGACGCGAGAAAGAAGCTACAATAGCAGAGAAGGCGAGCGTGAAACGCGTCCACGACGGTCTCACGGTGGGTCGGCGTGTCGTTACACAACGCGTTACACGA
>NW_017255975.1:5576511-5580151 GCF_001594055.1 Mycetomoellerius zeteki
GGTGTTTGTGCGTCGTGCGAGTAGAGTGAATTGAACCGAGACGGCGTCTTGAATTTACACACTCCGGTCGTAGGCTAATGATCGTCCCGTTGCAAACGGGGTGTGCGAAGCCTAAGCTAGTTATTAGGACATTTATCTCGTCGGACGATCTATTTATTGAATCTATATTCGCGCTTGCTGCGTGCTCTTCTGTCTTTCTTCTTCACTCCTCATTCTCTCATTCTCGCCGCGCCATTATCCCCCTCGCCCAATCTCTCCGCGTTCCGTTTTCTGTCATTTCGCCTCCGTTAATACCCAGTCTGACTGGTGCTTTCGCACTTCGTCATTAATCGCGGCCACGTCGCCCTGGGACACGACGAAACCCATTTGCCTCTCCCGCCGCGTTCGACAGCGAACGCAGCCAGTACATTTTCGCTCGTTCGCCGGCCATCGAAACCGTACCCTCCTCCCCCACGTCCTCCTCATTCACCTTATTCCTCTTTCCTCTCGCCGAACGAGTTATACGACTAAGAGCAAACAGACCGCAGTATGCACCGAGTGTCCGCCCGTTCTCGCCGGAGACTCATTTTCTCACGGCAGGACCGAGACTTCTCGTTGCGCAACTGTGTAATTATAAGGCGCTAAGTATCATTTTTCAAATGTAAAAGTTCCGAGACCTTTGACAAATTTATGTTGGCTGCGTTATGTTAGATGCAAGTCTGCCTATTTCAAAAGTATGTCGTCATCTTTATAGTATTCCATAAAGATATAAAATGAATTGTAATTAACCGATGATACGACATACACTATTGAAATAATTTTCTATGAATCGTAATTAACCTTCAAACCGTACACTAGTGCGAATTCGCACCACGAAAATTTTCAATTTGCTGACAGTTGCGCATGAATAATTGCCGCGGCTTATCCCTACTACGATAAATATGCTTTTTCATTAAATTTGAGTGATACCATTGGATTTGTGAGAAAATCACATTAATTATATAAAGGAATTTAGAAATTACTTATTATGTCTTTTACATAGCAAAAACAGTAATTTTTCCAAAAAACCAATTTTTCGGAAAAAAAAACCCGAAATTTTTCCGGCAATTTGAAAAAAGCGGCTTTTTTAAAACTATAATTAGTAGGTGCTCAAGGGAGATGTACGGTTTGAAGGTTAAATTTAAATTGTTTTCGCTATTTTGTCAAAATCCTACGAGCGAGAGAAAAGTGTACATATTTTCTCCTTGTGTATATTTTTCATCTCACTCTAACTTATACTATTTCACCCTGTAATCTTTCACTCTGTAACTAAAGTTACAGACAGTTATGAGACAATGTAAGTATAAAAAGATAGTAATATCATTTTTAGACCGTATATGTGAGAAACACAACCGATAAATTAGAGCCCTATACCGGTCGAAGCTAGATCTTAAAATGCTTAAATAATTCAATCTTGAATCACTAAATATGATATATATGTACTTGACATACATACCACAATTGTAGTCTAACGAACTGTGTATAAAAAGATAGTATTTATATATACAGGGAAGAAGTATATACATTTTCTTTCTCTCTTGTAAGATTTTATTACAAAATTACTCGTGGTAATAACCATATAATAATCTCTAATCAATCTAATTTCTATGATAAAGAATTAATTAAAAAAAACTTCTTTATTTTATTCTCAAGAATATTTTTTAAAACATTGAGAAAAATTTTTTAAAATAAACGAACCAGAAAATTCTGATCATATCAATCAGAACTCTGATTATCTCAATTAGAATTATAATATATTCAACCGAGAAATTCTGATTTGTCTATTTTTAACCAGAATTCTAATTAATACAACCAGATTCTTTTTCCAGTATATGATCTATACAGTTACATAATTACAGATATTACTATGCTTTAATTTCATATCAAAATAAAAGTAAAAAATATCAATTTCAGTTGGTGTATTATCCTTGATTACGTTTTCCTATCGTGCAGCTGCATACGTTGAGATCTTCGTCGCAGGTGTTTGCGCGCGCGTACGAATCGAGTAGCGTGTAAAGCTGGGCGCGCTCGGCCACGGTTGGAGGCTGCGTGCGTAAGATGATCGAGCATTACCATATCTTGGAATACCCACGCGCGAAGCCGCCATCCGGCGACGAAGGAAAGAACGGGCGATAATGTCGCGGACGACCGACCGACCGACCGACTAATCTACGCCCAGGTGTAAAGACGCGCATGTTTTCTCTCGCGCTCTTTACCGCCGCGAACGGCTGCACTTCGCTTCGCTTCGCGGAGGCGAGGGTGTTTTCGCAACGACCGCCGGCGTAAAAGGGACCAACAACGTAGCGAAAGGGAGACGGGACTGGGTCGGCAAGAGAGACGGGATAAGAGGGGCTAGGCCGGAGAGGGCACGCGCAAAAAAGGTCCATTAACTTCACCGTAACCCGGCAGGAAAGGTGCGGATCCCCGTGGCGCGGCTTGCCTTATACCGTGCTAATTAATAATAAATGGCCGTAAAACGAAAAGAGTATTCTTCATTTTGTGCCGCCGCCGCCACCGTCGACACCGCCACATGGAACCCTCTTCTTTCTAGCAGGGCTTTTTTAGACAACACGCGTTTTAACCTATAACTGTCTCACCTGTTTCTGGTATTATTTAAATATACGAATATTTTGCTTCCCACTCATGTAATAAACCGATATCGCAAATCATTCTAATGTCTCACTTTCGTCACGCTTATTCGAGGAATTTACGTGTTATCGCGTTGCATTCAGCTTTAAATCGTACGTCTATAGCGTATTGAGTTGTAAGTTATGCCCGTACAATCTCTGATTGTCCGTAGGGGATTTATCCGAGGATAGAATAAATCTGTCTGTATATCTATCTGCCTATCTATCTATCTACCTTACTCGCCGATTAATACCGCCGTTTCGCGGTAGCCAACAATCGGGACAATTACTTACGCGTACAGTGTCCATTGTGTAGCAACGATGATAATTATGGAGTGTTGCGGCGCACGTTATTTAGTCACGTAATTTTTTTCAAACTCGTAATATCGCTTTTGTGAACACAGTCTAACGATTCTCCATGCAAATATCTGTTCTTAATAATAAAATACGTACATGGAATAAATGATTTTGTTTGAATATTTAAAAATTTAGCCAGATGCAAACTTGAAAATAATTTTGTTGGACCATCAAAATAATTATGTAGAATGTTTAAGTTTTACAAAATTTAATACTAGTCAATTAATATAAACAAATGACAAAGAAGCAATTGGGAATTGGCACAGTGAACGGTGCGTAATTAGCTTTGTCAATTAATGTGCTAGAAATTATTTACTTCGAGTATTAAAAACACTGAACCACAGCATTGTCATTACTTACCTTTCAGAAATTTAATACTAGAAAGTAGTAATTTTACTTATATATTTTTAATATTAAAGACACAATGATTCAATACGTGTTTTTAATATTCAAAATAATTACCTTCCAGTATAAAATTTCTGAAGGATAATATGATGACGGTACTGTAAAAAGTTAATTTTAACATTCTAGCAACTATAATAATTTGAACGTCTTACATAATTATTTTAAATGGTTCAAATAAAATTATTTTCAAATCTGTATCTAAATTTTTAGCTTCAGCAAAACTATTCTTTCCT
>NW_017255975.1:5580212-5651447 GCF_001594055.1 Mycetomoellerius zeteki
GTAAGCCTGTAGAGCAATTAGTAGAGAAGAAGGTGGTATTATGGCCAGTATATATTGTGGCTTCCCTTAATATCTCCGCTATTATAGCGAATCCTAATGGTTATTTATGAAATTATTAGTTTAGTAGCTCGCCGTTACATCATGACGCTAATATTACCAACACTCAATAACCAGCACTTATTATAATGTATTTTTACTTTCAAGTATTTCGAAACGTTTCTGAGGTACACTTTAGCATTTAATTACACCTACTTCCCCTCATTTTTCTTAAACTTGAGCATATTATCACATGAATATATGTATCTTTGAATGTGTTATTTGCTATTTAACATTTTATTTGACTGTATATATTTTGAGTTATGCAAATTTAAACAATACCATGGCATTTTGCTAATGTGGCCTTCTATGGAGGCTATCGCGAGGATCGTACGTTGCGATCGGTACGGATTTGTTAGGATTGGCGTTGACGGGCATGTGGATTTCGAAGAGGTGAACGTACGTGTGCGTTCACGCGTGGAAAGGATAAGTCTATCATAGGGCAGATCCCTGGTATGCGACGGGACCGCACACCGCCTGCATCGTGCACGTTACATCGGCACGAGTTGACCTACACACGGACGCGCACCCACCCATCCACCCACCCGCGACGCGAGAGAAACGTATTCCGTTTCCATCGAAAGTTCACACTATATATATATATATATATAATGGCATTTGCTCTACACTTACACCATGTGCACTACACCCGCAATCCGAGAGAGACCGGCTGGTCGGTTCATTACAATTTATTAGCTCACCCGACGCGGGCGTGTTCGCGGCTCTGTACGACGACTCGATATACCGGATTGAGTTGGCCGACATCGATGCTTTTTGCGCGTTGATAGCCAGCGTGTCTGCACGCGCCGCAATTGATCGACCGTGATCGCGTTCGTGCTATTAGGGCCGGTGAATTGTAAAATTGAGATACGAGGAATAACGCGTGAAGTATAATGCTAACAGTATAGGGTAAAGTCGCCTATTATGGGATAGGTTCCTAAAATGAGATAGCGGGGTTTTTGTTAAACTAATAAACGCACGTGTTTGGTTCTATCATGAACTTTTTACTCTTAGTGTGAAACCTGTTTAGTAGAAAATTTCTTACTATAAATAACATTTAAATTCTTTGCTCCTACTTGTACGTAATATAATAAAAACGTGTATAAAAAGCTTATCTTTATTTTTTCCTTAGTTTCCTGTTATGAGATACCTCATACAAGAAAATCCTTCTCATATTAGGAACCCTTTTTTTGAATGATCAAAATCGGTACTTTTGATAAAAAATTTCACATACAACAAAGTATAGCTATTATCGACTGTTAATTTTTGGCGATAAAACTTGAATACATTTCCCATAGAGAGAAATTCAGGTTACAAATTAAATAAATACAAGCCTTTAAGAAAAAGTATCTCATAATAGGTGAATTTACCTTAGTGATGGTGTATTCAGAAAGAAAACCGGAAGATATGTAAGGCCTTCAAGGTGAATTGCTTGAATGTCGAAACTTTTTGCAGCATTGTTCATCATTGTGCTTAAAAGTTTTACATAATTATTTTAATGATCCAACGAAATTATTTTCATTTTCATACTTTAGATCTGTATCTAGCTAAAGTATCTAAAAAGATACTTTTCAGTAAAATCATTCTTTCCGTGCACTAAGATTGAATGGTCGGTCATTCAGTGTGTCTACTGTATTTTATTGTAAACACACGGAAAGAACGGTTTTGCTAAAATATTGAAAAATTTAGCTAGAAACAAATTTGAAAATAGTTCCTTGACATCGTAATTAAAATCGCGAAACAAAACTTGTAACAGATGATCAATATGTGTCACAAAATCAGATCAAAATATTTTAAGGCTCGAATCGATTTTGTAATTACAGATGATTGACGAAAGTGATGATGAAGAGTAAATTAGAACTATAATGAGATGCTAAATTCTTGTGGATTATTGAGGATCAAAACATCAGTTATGCATTGTAATATCGTGAAAAAAAGACGAAACGTGATAGAATAACAATAAGAATGGTGAAAAGGAAAAAAAAAGTCCTTTGAATATTTTCCGATAAAAGGAGAGAAGGAGAGAAAGAGAGAAAAAAGGGCATGCTTTGGAAGCTAGATGCACTTTGCTTTATGGTAGGCGGATCATTCACACCTTCACTCTGGTAGAGGCCAGGCTGGTTGTTGCGCTTGGGTTAAAGGAAAGGAGCAGTTAGAGCTATATGTAGGAACTGGATCGCATTCCCCGCTCCGTGGGGCATAAAACCGCTGAGATAATATTGCCAGATAGGTTATTTATTGATATCTCGAGCTCAGGCTGCCTCTTAGCCACGATGCTCTATGCCCGGTGTGCCATCACGGAAACCTTCCGCAGGATCGCATAACGCCACGTTAGCCTGGCCTCTTCCACGGTGCCTGTATACGAAACCACCCGTGTAACATCCTGCTGGGGAACCAGGGTACCGTTGATAGCCCTGAGAGATGCGAGATTTGCTTTGGTATAACCTCGTCAAGAGCCCACGGCTTCGATACGGCGACGAAGAATCAACGGCAATTCTTAAATAGCATGTTTGATATTCCTTTCTGCGTTAGTTCGTAGACAATACACAAATATATAGAGAGTGCGTTAACAAGTACTGCTATTAATTTCAAAAATTAAAACTAATACAATTTTATTAATTAAATTATTAAAAGGCCTGTATAATTTTATAAAACACTTTATGGAAGAAGTGCAGAACATTCGGAAAAATCGCAGATTTTGAATGATCTCTTTAAAGAAATTATGAGTAATCATGTGAAAACCTCCTTAAAAATTCTTTTAATATTTAGGCTCGATATCATTAATTTAGAAATTAAGAAATTTAATTTCATTTTTTTCTTTCCTTCTTTTATCTACTTTCTCAAAGTTTAATAAGCAAAATCTTCTTTATCTTCACTTATTAATTTACGTTTTCTATTACTGTAATAATAATCAGCTAAAAATTAGTTAAAGAATTTAGCGGCAAAGCTGGGACATCCTGTATACGCGTATAGGTTTCGGTGTAGGTGTTGGCACGTAGGCGCGATATATTTCTCATCTCTCACGCGAAATCGTATTCGCTGGATCTGCGACGATTCGTACATTTGTTCGTGCGTCAGTTCGGTGCCTATAAACGCGGCAAGCAATAAAGTGACACGCGAATATCTGCGTCACTTTCCAATTTCTGTATTCCGCCTTCTCGCTCCGTTTTAAGCAGGTTCGCCTGTCGTCCAGATCGGTCGCGATCGCGATTTGCATATTCAACGAGGCTCGCCGATAGCTCTGTACGCCTTCGATTGCTTTTTCCGACGCTTACGCATACGCGCTATACGCATATTTCGCGATATCTGTGGGATATTAAGTTAACTCTATACCGTTATGATACGACAGGCACCAAAAAAACGGCGGCTATTTTGTCGAAAATAAAAAATGCGATTAAACGAAAGTGAAGACATAGGCGACTTTTTTTAGATCACAATTCGAGAAAAAATAGCGTAAGAAAATTTTAAAAATTATTAATGAGTTTGCCTGAAGTAGCCTGATAATAGTACATACGATTCTTTATCGGTCTCCCTTTGACTTCCCGAATCTACTTTCTGCTCCATTATCTATTGTAATCCTGACTATAACAATATCGTGAATTGTGATCCAGAACTTTCTCACAGCTGCGAAAAAGGTGCAAGGGATAGACCAGAGGTCAGTGAAACGCGAGAGATCCGCGAACACGTTGGCGAAACGAAAAAACGATGCGAGCAGGTTACACGAAGATTTCCCTCGGCAGGGCGCACGCAGCACGGTTTCGTGCCAATCGTTGCGCCGGTTAGAAGTAATTAATTACGCGAACGAGCGATTAATGATGCCTCGAAGGCTCTCGCAACCGAGCGGCTCGCTCGCGCTCGGCGAAAAGTCATCCTTCAAGCCACAGCTCGCTCGATCGGACCCACTTTCGCGACGACATGATTTTTCCGACATGATCGTTCAACATTGCGGTGCGCATCCGCATGGAATACTCGTTCGATCAAGCAGAATCGCATATGCATATGTAAATGCGTACGGGATATGATGGCGACATATCCCGTACATGTAAGAACATTGTAGAGATTTCTCGATATAAATACATGGAAAGAACGACTTTAAAAAATTTAATTAGATACAGATCTGAAAATAATTTTGTTGGAATATCAAAATAATTATGCAAGAAACTCAAGCATAATGAGCAATGTTGCAAAAATATTGATATTCTAGCAACCAGTTTAAACAGTTTAGAATAATTATAATAATTATTTTGTTTTAAACCGCTTTTTTTCCATAATACGAAAGAAGCGTCGTTTGACTTTGCTGAAGTATCTAAAAATTTAGTTAAATACAAATTTGAAAATAATTTTGTTGAATCATCCAAATAATTATGTAGGTAGCATAATGAGCAATGCTGCGAAAAGTTTTGACATTCTAGCAACTAGATTGGGTCTAACTATAAAATTATTTTCATATTTGTATCTAGCTAAATTTTTTTCTTCAGCAAACTTCAGCAAAACTATTCTTTCCGTGTAAAAACTATTTATATTATGTTTAATCTCAATTTTTTTTAATACACGATCTTGGAAAATGACTCGGAAATATGCTCTTCAAATTCAATTAACGACACGCAGATCGCGGAGATTTTTGCGCAACGTCTTTAAACGCAATTGTAGGGTGGTATAAAGAAAAATGCAGTTGACGAGGCATTTTATTTTCTTCGCTACAATACCAGACACGTAGAAGCGAAGTGCTGTGTCAACTTCAGCGACGGCATCGAAAAACAGCCGCGTCACGTAACACACTTTCCGTACACGGCGTAACATAAACAGCCGTGCTTAGAACCGGCGCGGCACGGTCGACGCGTCAGGTGCGACAAGGTCCCTTGAGACCCCTCGTTGCATCAATTGCGCAGGTGTACGCGGTGCCGCATCGAGAGCTAAATCGGGAACGGTGAGGTCATGGTGGTCGAGTCAGCTGAAGAGAGAGCACTATAGGCTGATTATCCGCAGGAGGTGTCGTCCGAACGTTTTTGGTATTAACGAGGGAGGCGATCTGCATAATTATGCAATAATCCGCCTGCAGCCCCACCGCCACTACCACTGGGGCTGAAAGTCTAATACGAATGCGAACGATAATCTGCATAATTGCGCAATCACCGACATAAAGTGAGATTTTAATAATCGGCGCCGGGTATGTATCTCGCGTGTAGCTCTTGCTTGCGATAAGATCGCGCGTGGACTCGTTAAATGGCATCGTAATATCGCGTCGCGCGTTTTGGATTTTATGATGCTCGTCGTGTAAAACTCGTGACGATGTAAATCACTCTCCGATACGCATAAACGATCGTCGCATTAGTAGTCGTTGCACGCGTAAAGTCCGACTTTTACAGTCTAAATTTGTAGACGAAATATTTACATAAAGAATATCTCTTGAATTAAAAGTTTCTTTTTTTTCAAAAATTCGATACTTTCGTATGCCTTAAAAGTAAGTAATTTCCAGACCATAATACAAAAGAAGCGTCGTTTGACTTTGCTGAAGTATTTAAAAATTTAGTTAAATACAAATCTGAAAATAATTTTGTTCAATCATCCAAATAATTATGTAGGTAGCATATAATGAGCAATGCTGCGAAAAAGAACCAATATATTCTAGATATTGGTGAGAATTTCTCACCAATATATAGAATACCAATATAAAAAGTAACAAAATAATGAAGCCTATCTTAACCCTTTTGCAATAAATGCACAGATTTGCCAACTAAAAATTATATTCACAAATCCAACAAATTTTAATCCAACAAAATCATTTTCAATTCTACATCTAACTAAATTTTTAGATACTTCAGCAAAACCGTTCTTTTCGTGTAAAATTTATATAAATTTTAGGTATTATATCACGTGCTAAAACGACCGATTTTCTTTCGCAAAGACATTGTAACATGTTTCATATGTATAAGCGAAACTAATACAAATGCGAGATGAATGGCCGGTGACGTTATTCACCTCTTTCCAAGTAGCTCATCGATGACGCCTCCGGCTAAAGGAAGGTCAAACGGACTGCTTATGTAATTATTAACTTAGTTACGACAACATGTCATGATATTATCGCGCGTGTGGTCTGTTTCGATACTGCTGGCGAACAGTGGCACAATACTAGGTCGGGTACTACACGTCGATACCTCGATCGGCGCGCTTTACTCGCCACTTCCTTACACGTCCACATCGTGTACACTTCCTTGCAAGACCCGTCGACTAATCCGGACATTAACATTCAATGAACTGACTCACGCTGTGTACCAGAGCGTATCGGGAAGTTTTTTTTTCGACTAGTATCAGTATATTTAATATCAGTGACACTCTTATATACTTTCTGTTATTATATAAAATCACATTTCCTGATTTAAAATACTTTTTTATCTATAGCTGATTAAAGATCAAGTTTCTGATTGGTTTAAGCTGCACAGGAAGAACGGTTTGAAGTATCTAAAAATTTAACTAGATACAAATCTGAGAATAATTTTGTTGGATTATCAAAATAATTATGTAAACTGCTTAAACTGGTTGCTTGAATGTCAAAACTTTTTTTGATCCAACAAAATTACTTTCAAAAAGACCCAATAAAATCCCTTTCTTGCGGCTTATCGCAAATGCAGACATCCTGTTTGTCAACGTGATACAAATTAACATTCCAAGTCGAAATAGCGGTACTTACTACATTATCTGTTGCCTCAAATAGCAAATGCTTTTTAGGCCGTAAATAATACCGGACCCGAACTGGTTTACCCTTGCGCACGAGGATGAGATATGCTGTACTTTATGGCGTCGTTGCTTGTTTAACGCACGCATATCTATGATCACGCATAAGCGGATTGTTATTATATGTATGTTATTAATAATATTATAATTGCTCTCATAGTAGCAGATTTAACGATAAACCGCCTAAGTGGTCGCTTAACGCCCAACTATCCAAGTCCCTCATCGTTCTCTTTATGTCTAGTTTATGTCTAATTACTCCTTACAAGTTTATAATTACTAATAAGTAGTAAATAATATAATAATAAGAATAATAAGATTGATATTACAGTAGTTAATTTATTTGAATTTAAATAAAATAATTCAGAAGTTCGGAATAAACTTCGTTCTTTTCTACTAAATGAGACAATAATATCCTTTTTTCGATATTAAGGAAAAGAACTTTAACATTATTCAAAGTTCTTAAAAAGGTTCTTTTTCTTAGCATAGATTGTTAATATAAGCTTCTTAACTTTTAGACAGTATAATAACAGATGAGAATATGTTTCGATTTTAAAAATATTATTTTAGCTTTCTCGCTTTGATAAAGAATTAAATACGTTAAGATAATAATTTAAAGTTAAGATGAAAAAATTTCATTAGCCTCAATGTTGACGATGCTTGTTCTGTTTAGCGAGGCCAATAGTCTCTAGTGTCATTTGCATTCAAGCACGTGCCTGACTTGTCTAGGCACAAGATAGGCTCCACTCGGCAGAGTGTCTTGAGAGCTCGTTATCCGATTCCCCATTGGCTCTCGCGATTCACGATGCCGCCGACGGAGATTGCCCGGATGTTTTGCATACTTCTGATTACGCGTTATCGATCCCGCCGAGCGAGGCCCGAGCCTCCTCGGGGTTACACGGCGGGTTTATTAACTCCCGTGTCAGTGTCCCGTGTCGCACTTTGTTACTCTGGCTGACAACGTAATCTCAGTACACGCCGCCCTGGTGCATGCTCGATAATCGATACGCCGATCGCTGGTATCGTTGCTCAGAAGAAACATTGTGCGTAAAGACCTGTTTAGCATCGACATGACTTTCGATGGATATCACGGTATCCAATTCAGCTGTCCGGTAAAATGATGGCATAAATAATTTTTATTACTTTGAGAATAAAAAGTACCTATATATTATACTTTTAATGGAATTTATTATAGAGTTGCCCCGGCATATATAAAGAAAAGAATCTTAATTTATATACAAATTAAATATGGAAATTTACTGAACAAAATTAATAATTATATTATACGTAACACGAAATACATATCGTGTAATAATGCATACAGTACAATAATTATGCGGAGTCATTTCATAAATATCAAACCTTACATTATTATTCGTTTAATTCTTGTTACTTCTGTTAACAAAAATTATACACTTGATATAATTTAACAAAATTAACTAAATTATAAGTTATGATTTTCAATACCAACTAGTTACACATATTTCTTCAAGATTTATTATTAAATAATATGTGTTTAATACTCATTAAAGTAATAGTCACCAGAAAACAGAAAGTGTTTATTCAGTTTCACTTAAAATCATTTTTTGTTGACAAAACTTCAACGTTATAATATAATATATTATAGTTAAACACAATGATTAAATTTACACGAACAGTTAAGTGTGAGAAGAAAATTAAAATTGCGATGGTTTTTCTCTGTATGACTTATACGGAGTCATTCGCCAGAAAAATATTCTCGCGTACAGTTTTCGAGTCCCATATGCTGCATCATGTATTGTGAAAGTATTATATAAAAAGTATCAACGACGCGAGCGAGAGGTTGAAATCTATCCTTTAGTACGGCGTCAGCGAAGGTGTACGCGGGGTCACAAAGGTACAAACTCCGCATCGTCATTTTGTTCCGTATATGTTAAGTATGTTACACGTGGATTATGCCCGTGCACGTTTTAAACTCGACATAATCGTATCCTTCCCCGTTGCGCGACCCACTTTGCAAGGTCGTGGGATCAAACATCAGGCAGGTGCAGACAGTACCGTTTATTGTTTTTTAGCGGAATCGCACGCCACAATATATTATTCGGTACGCTTAATATGGTATTAAACTGACGAACACATAATCATCTTCAACATTTACATTGTGGACATTTGCCACGAGCCGAACAGGCGGTGAAGGTTCTATTAGTGTAAAACCTGTTAACGTCATTTTATATAAATCTATTTTAGCTTATTATTTACAATGTTAGATCTTTTCTCACATTTCATGTCATATCAATGCTAGCTTCAAATACGAAGTACTTGCTTTAAATTTTGCTCGAGAATGTAAAATTTTTAAACGTATTTTTACATACTTACACAGAAAGAATAATTTTACTGAACAATCTAAAATTTTGCTGGATATAGATCTGAAAATAATTTTGTTTTGGACCATCAAAATAATTATGCTAGATAATAATAATTATGCTACTATTTTTAGCTATCAGTTTGAGTTTCTAACAAAATTATTTTAATAGTTAATAAAATAATTTTTTAGATCCATATTCAGTAAAATTTTAAATTTTTCAGCAAAGCAACACTTTCTCTATACACTGTTAAATTCATTGACTAAAACAATGAAGTTAAACAATTTAACTCAAGAAAATATACTAAATTTGAATTTATTCAAATAGTGTATATATTATAATAAAAGAGCTTTTTCTCTCGATAAATATTCAAAAGTGGTAAAAATGCTTTTTATAAAAATGCAAACAACATTGTCACACAGGTGGCACCTGCGATATACGGATAATACTCGTTCGAGCGCGTATGATAATTCGCGACGAGCGTATACCGCTACCCACTTCAATGATCTCCGCCGGTGTTCCCACGGAGAGAACAAAGCTCTGCAGCAACAGGAGCGACGCGCACTTGTCGACGAGTTGCGAGTTCCAAGCGTGCGAGTGCCGACGAGGACTACTCGAGAAGTATACAAGCACACTGTTGCGCCATCGCGAAGTTCACCTTATTGGAAATGCTGAACGGGAAATACTCGGGAGCCGCGCGATTGCAAAAGGCAAACGATCGAACGTTCAGAAGAAATAGAGACTGCGAGGCATTCATGTGCTATGTAATAATTGATTATTTCTTTTAATTAAAAACCACTTACGCGGTGAATCAGGAAAATCAACGAATCTTTTTTCGAGATTCTAAATAATTATTTCCCAAGTAATTATTTTTCAATCAATTTATATTTATTAATTTGCAAATGAAAAATTATTAGAAATAATAATCTATATATTTTGTTAAGCGAATATAATAATTTCTAGAAAGAATAAGAATATATAAGTTTATATATTTCATTGAATATAAATAAGAAATAATACTTCTTATATTTCACCAAGCAATCAATTTTTAGTAATAAATACGTGATACAAATTTTATATTTTAATAAAATATACGAAATTATATTCTCTCTCTCTCTCTCTCTCTCTCTCTCTCTCTCTCTCTCTCTCTCTCTAATAATTGTTTTGAGAAAAATTCTTTTGTAATTTAATATTTTTTGTTTCTCAAGATAAGCCACTATTCTAAATACATTTTGTAACGTTTTATATCTGCTGTTGTCCAAACAAAACACCTAACAAATTCGTCTCATCAGATTGGCGATCTTGGTCAAGGAGTCGTTTACTTTCAAATCTAACGAAGAGGAACGTGTCGATCGGCATAAAACAGTTTGTTTCACTTATATTTATGTGATATATATAAAATAAATATCAAACCCGTTCGTACCCGGTCGTTACCTCGTTTGCTCAGGCAGGAACGGTGCGGCGCCGAGCGATCAACCGTTGCTTGATGCATACGAATCGATAATCATCGAAAATTCGAGGTCGAATTCAGGCACGATTCAGGCATTCGTGGAGCGTGCTAGAAAAATCGTCCACCAGCCTTGCACGAATTCGCGTATCGTAGCACGATAGAAACTAGAAAGGCGCCCGCTCGCGGCCCGCAACGGTCTGTTTCCGGCTCTGCAGACACGTGCATCTCGCGATTGCATCTGGCGATTGGCATTCTAGAAATTTCCGTGCCCGACGTGCGGAGAAAAAAGTATCGAGAAGTATTCGCAAGCTGGAATAGAACCGTTCCGTTTGCCAGATTTTTATAATTTACCGCAAGGTTTGCTGTAATCATTAGCAACAGGACGCATTCATTTTCTTATTAAAACACAGAATTATTTTTCTCACATCAGCAGATTATCAGGTGTACAAGAAACTTTGCAACGCGAACGTATCATTACAATGTGTGCCGATATCTGTAATGACTCATCTTTCACTCTTGATTGAACGTCGATGAATGTTCTTCGAAAAATAAACAGCACGACAATTTTCCACGAATGCAATTTGCAAATCACTATGCTGTTATAATGTTTACACAGTTAATCTCTGGATAAAAGTTCCGGCGGATTGCAGATTACTAGCTACAAAATGCTACCATGATTCGTAAGGCGAAACCTACGCTCGAAACCTTTGCGCGTTTTAACTTCTCATTTTCCTCAACTCCTTTTTCTCGCGAACTGCAACGCGATTTTCGCGCTGCTTATTTTGCCGCGGTTCGTTCGTAACCGCAAAACAGTTCCATTATAACGTCGGCATTGTACAACATGTTTCGTCAAGATATTTTGCGAATATCTCACAAGACATTTCACTGATGATTTAAAAGAAAAATGAAACAAAAAATATGAAATTTTTTATTGAGTGTAAACCATTTTTTTGCGTTTGAATTTGAAATAAAAGATTGGATTTAATGTTAAAATTTTAACTTTAATAATTAAACTACATTTTACTTTCACTGATCTTTCCAATGAAATAAATCTTATAAAAAATATTTTACAAAATTTGAAAGCGTCTAATATAATTTTCTCGTTTTTCTATTTTTCTATTATAGAGATTTGGTAGCACATAATATCTATTAAACAAAAATACGTATATTACTAATATTTTAAAATTTTAGAAATTTACATACAACTCTACACACGTTCTCATGTACCTTCAATTTGATTACACTTAGTTGGAAAAGAGAGAATAATAAAATAAAAGAAGGAGCACGATTAATAATTACAAGTGTAGTCTCGCGTGTACGCGAAACGTTATAATCAGCATTCCAGCAGCTCGTTGATGCAATGCCAGTATTGTAACGGCATACACTTGCACGATAAATTACAAACATACATTGTATTCTCCTCGTCATCGTCGCCGTCGACCTTCTGTCGTGCATCCGCGAGCGCGCGCGCAGTTCTCTCCATTTTTGCCCTATCGATATCCTATCATTACAACTAAAAGGGAAATGGCGGTAGGTATTATTATTGAAATGTCACGCGATCATATTATTAAGCTGTCTCGTAACACATCCATTCGCACGACAAATACCGTCACGCGAAACTCGCTACACTCGTACACGCGTACGTCGTGATAATAAATTGTACGGCCGCACAGATTTCCGGCACTTATGCTAGTTAACGTGCGTTGGACACTTGTAACGTCAATTTTCCACGTCTCTTTATGTATACACGTTATCATATTATCGTCCCGAAAGAGGCGGGACGAAATTCTTGAGCGAGTATTATTGGGCAATTGATTGATGTTAAGTAAAGAAAGAAAAATAATTTTGTTTTTTTCTCTTATTATCGTTTCTTCTAATATTTTTATGGATATAATGATAATTTGTTTAATTGTGACAATAATTATTTTTCTTCTTTAAACTGCGATTTTTCTAATTTTTTCTTCAATATTTTCCGACATTTATACTATCAAAACAATTGAGACTGCGATAATTAACGCTATTCAAATGAATAATTAAATAAAAAGCGTGTAGAATATTTTTATCGAACATCCGGTATAATAAAGTGTTAATTCCTTTCGCGATTTCGCTCTCTATAGATAATAACAATTCTGTAATATTTCTCGTCGGAAAGAATGCAAAGGCTCGCGATTCTAGGCGTGATCGGCGATTAAGTAAGGGACACCTGCCAACCCGCAAGCTGCGGTCTGCTACGAGCTTTGCGAAATCACGGCTGTGAACTATCGACTGCACCGCCGTGCCGACGTTGCGCACTGACAACCACTGATTTCATTCTGGGAGGTGTCAGCTCCGATTTACGACACGACACGAATGCCAATAGCCTGGCAGTGAGCATAACTCATTTCGCTCCATGGCAGTGCACTGGTCAATGCGCAACGCAGCTCGGTACGGCTCTTGCTCGCAACGGAGCGATTTAAAACGTCGTTTTTCTCGCCTAGAAGTGAGGCCTGCGCTCTTGTACCTAGGCGTGGTAGATCGAACCCCGATGTAGCCCACCTTTCCAAGGCTCTCAAGGGTCCGCGCAAACTCGCATTGTTCTCCTTGTTCGCGCGGAAATATCGCAGGGTACCTCCGTAGACATTAACGCGAACGAATAATTGCGAGTCTTAAGCCTGCGGCACACGATGTTTTCCTGCTGGATTACTTGCGTTTTAGTAAATTACTAGAAATTCTACGTTATGTGTGGTGCAATTTTAGTAATTTATCAAAACACAAGCAATCCAACAAAAAAAAGCATCGTGTGCCGCAGGCTTTAGTTGTGTTACAAGTGTTCCCAACTATTTTTATCGTGTAAGCAGTTAGTTCAATGAATCCACGATATGTCAATATTCTCGCACGATTTGACTGAACATAGAATACATTTCTTTAATCCGTTTCCTTACGATGTTATTCGAAGGGGATATTTAATTTTTTTTCGAACTTGTCGACTATTCCCAGAGAAGATAAAGAGAAGCGAGGAGTGGCAGGTTGAATGTAGCTTTTTCAGGGCAATGGACATGCTAGTGAACTTGCATTGTTCTCTAAGTAAAAGCATTACGATCGGTCTATTAGCGCGAAAGGATATGAAATAATCGTAAATATAATATTAGATAACAAATATTTATCGATATTATAAACTTTTTACGCAGTTCTCTAAGCGATATCTGCATTATATTCCAAAAGAAGAAAAAGAACAGTAATATTTTAACAGCTGTCAAAGAACGTTGTTAACGTTTGATATAATAAAAAATACTTAATCTTTTGCAAATTTTTATATTAAAAAATGAAATTTAAGATAAATGTAATGCAAATTAATATTTAGAAATAAATTTATTTTTTATATTTATGAGAAATTTATTTTTTATAACTTTTATATTGATGAAAAATAGTTGCGTTTTTATAATAATAAATGTGTTATATAAATAATAATAAGTATTTTTTTATCTTTTTAAATAACAGGAATTAGAGAGATATCTTTATGATTTCCGAAAATTAGCATTTTAAGTTTTAATGATTAAAAAAATTAAATAAATGCAAAACGTGAGAAAAGAAATATTATAAATGGATTAATATTCTTTTCATTGCGTCGCTCTAGCTACACTCCCGAATCGCAAAATTACGACGCAGCGTTACGCAAACTGAAAGCATTGTTTTTCCCATCCGGAATGCTTATTATATATTGAGGCGTGGTAGATCGGATCGATACCGAGCGACCGACAGGTACCCTAACGAAGATATAGTCCAGATAATCCTAACGATAAATCGACAAGCCATAAGTTACGCCACGCTCCCGCACCGATGATTATTTCGTTATCGCTGAAAACGCGTGCACACAATTCCCTTCTCACACGCTCTAACGACGAGATAAGGAGAAAAAAAGGCACGGACTGGGAAAAATGGAAAACAAACCATTGCATCTTTCATCGAGATAAAGTAGGCTCCCGGATCGCGGATCCGCTACAGATTTAAAAACTGATCTTTCTCGCGGTCGGGTTTATGTTCAGGTGTGGTAGATCATGCTGATATAACTATTCGCTTTTACGTGCTGGCGAATCCGTCGAGGTTCACATTATGCTCCTAGTACCACATTGCACCACATAAATTTCGGAGTACGTGTAAAAAAAATGTGAGAGATTATTATTTTTATTTATTACTTATAGTAATTATTATGTTTACTTTTTATTTGTTTTTTATTTTATTTATTCATTATTTATCATAAAAGATAAATTAAACAATATATTTATATTAGTTACAAATTTATAATAATTTGGTATATAAGTATATTATATAAATAATAAGCTTGGATATATATATGTTGTGGTCATTAAAAACTATTATTTAACGACTGAGTCAGAGAATAATCTGTGACAAAACAGATTATTTAGATACTAATGGCAATTATGCGCGGAAAAGAGCATTTTGAAAGATACATTTAGTTATTGCTTTATAAATCAAGCTTCCTCATTTCAAGATCAATCCTATGGAGATGCAACAAATCTTCTTAATGCTTGCTCAAGTATATATATGCGATAGAAGGCTTGCATAAATACACGACGGATTTGCGCTGTCAGCTGTCGGAATATGTTGGAATGTGTCACGTTGCCGTTGCATAAATCTAAACGGCCTCTGATCGCCGATACAGCAGTTGCCAGATGAATACCGGAGATACCCATTACGCGAGGAAAGAGAGAGGTGTGAGAGAGAGAAAGATATATATATATATATGTTCCAACAGTATCAAAAAGGATATCCATGCGCGCAGGATTGTGCCGCGAAGAAAGTGTCCGATGAAAGATAAAGTCGAGATGTTTCGAAACAACATCGAAAGACGATAAAGTTCTTAACTGAAGCGATTATTTGTTAAAGCACAGTTGCTACCGTAAGTGGAGATGAAGTGAAAAAAATCTTACGCAGTAACACTCGCTAATGCACAAATTGATCTGCGAACAATACGAATCGCACTCAAGTAGGGACAGACAAACGTGGTCAGATGAATCTTTGCAAGCATAGGGATAGACTAACATAGAAGAATCAGTTTGAAATCAAGTAAAATAGACAAATTTAATCAAACGAATCGTTTGAACTCAAATAAGGAAAGACGAATATGGTTAGATAAATCATTCGAAATGAAGAAAAGACAAATAAACATGGCTAGACTCGCATCGGGCCATTTTTCTATTAATTGCGCGCTTCAAAAATTTAGTTATATACCTATAAGTACAAAAAAATTTTGTGCACCCTTCATTACGTAAAATTGAACTTAGCACCGAGACACTGCCGTGTTTCCAGATATTATTTTAGTAATGAAAAAATATATAAATTTATATGTGCAAAGGAAAAATATATATTTAGCATTAATTTCTCTCTCTTTAAACATATTTTATATGCATGTAAATATATATATGTACTCGTATATATATATAATATATATCATACATAGTTATATAGATAAAAATAAGAAGATATATTAACTGTATTAAAATGTATTAATATAGTAAAAATCTAAAAATAATGTTTATACATATAATATGTCACACTATAATTTATTAAAAATAAAATATGTTATTTTAATTAAAATAACATAAAAATTGTCATTTTTTAAATTCTTTTGGAATTGTTTTCTGTTAGAACGTGTTATATACACTAATAAGTGTGCAATATTTCTTCTGGGAACCAAAAACGATTCAATGTATTCCCAGTCGTGAATGAAATTTCATGGTCTATTAAGATTACTCTTTTGCGGTACTCTTTCACGAGACGTTAACATGCGAATTAGACGCGGCTAACATGTAATCAGTCAAAACTTGCATGAAATATATTCGAGAATGTGTCCGCTAGTGAATTAATCGATGGACTGAATCGAGTTACAGGCGGTGCACACAAAAAAAAATAAAAATGAAAGAAATACGATGAAGAGACATGACACAAAAAGAAGCAAGAATGAAAAACCAAAGACAAGCCGCATACATCGCGTAAATTTCAAGGCTAAGGCTGATTTCGCATGAAATCGATTTCACAGTCAAACATCAAATAATACGCAAATAAAGAAAAGCTTCTTTTTACATTATTGTAAAATATTTGATATTATAAAAAAAAACAATTGGTAAATCTATCTAAAAGAGAAGCACGGAAAAAATGAAGAAATACATAGACTAAGTACTTTTCAGGTGAAATCCATTCACCAGAAATATTATTTTTTCCTAATTTAGGGAAATATTAGTCACCAATATAGAAATTTTAATATTTTATTGTTCAAATCTATCAGGAATTAGAAAGCTACGAGCGTGAAGTTACCAAAGTTAAAATGCATTTATGATATCATATACAATAATTATGGTACTCACCAACGATGTTCACCCGTGAAATCTGTCTAAAACGAATTCTTTCCGTTGACCATCATTCAATTACCACAAACTTGCAGCTCGAGATATTTTAATTGGATAACTGTAATCAAATAATAGTCAGAAATTAATAATTTCTCAGAAAAAAATAAAAAGGAAGGAAATAGAAAATTAACTTTCTCTTTCAACAAAGAGGAGCAATCAGGGACTTTCTGATGTGAATAGTAAATAAAAAAGACGATAACAGAAAGTGATCAATTTTAAATTCCTTTTATTTAAATGCATCTTGTTATGAATCCCCACATATATTTCACAAAAATGATTTAAGTATTAATATAATCAACCTATATTATATATAAATATACATATTTCTCGATACATGTTAATGCATCAATGACGATCGTCTGACCGACATATGCACATGAATGCACATTCTCGCGAATGTGTACATTCCTTCAGCGAATGGCGGAAATACGTTGAGGATGCAGATAAAACTGGAAAAATGTCAAGTAGGAAAAAAGAGGCAACAAATGAATGTATGAACGGAACGTAAAGAGAGAGAGAGAGAGAGAAACGGCGCAGTCACGCAACGAAGGAGAATTGCTCGGATAATACGTACGTGCGAGTACTACTCGCGCGAGGCATCACGAGACGGGGAGAGGGAGGCTCTCACTCGGCTGGCTCTCACTTTCACGGAGTCGCCGTGACCGAGATAAAGATGGTAGCGGGCGCGTTGCTACCACCATACGGTGGACTGACCGCTAACGTCTCTGCACCATATATGGCCGCCGCATGTACACCACGAGAGCATGCACGCACGTACATACGTACCGTACCGTATATAAAACGTACGTTACGTGCATGCACGTGCACCGCGGCACAAGTAGCCGTCCCGCATGTCGACAGATCCGAAAGGATCGATAGATCAGTCCTTTAATTACGACCTGTACGCACAACCGCGGCCTCGGCTTGTGCGCGCCAACGATTGGATCGCCGTGTGTGCCCTACTGGTACACATGACGCGTCACGGTGCGCGCCGGCTGGATGTTAATCAAGGTGTAGCCTCGTATTTGGTGATGCTGATCGCATCAGTCGTCTGCCTCGACAGCTCAGCATGAGTGATGTCAATGACAGAAAAAAACTTTCTTTTCCAAAACTCGAATTTGTTATAACTTTCTGATTCAATTATATGCTTATAATTAAATATAAATCGTAATTTAGTTCTGTTTTATTAATTAATTGACAACTGATAAATTAATTAACATTATAATTTCATTTTCGAAACTTTGATTTTATATTAATTAATAAATTTTATGGAAAATACTATAAAAATTGAATAATTTATATTCTATAAAAGAATATTTTAATAGCATATACAATAAAAAAATTGTCGAAATAATATCAACTATTTTTATTCTTCATGCAATTGCTGTAAAATTGAATTTTAATGCTGTGTGAAGGGATTAGTTTATGGTAGTTTATAATGCGATACAATTTTGGACTAAATTTCATTAGCACTTCTTAGAGTATCATTTTGATAACGGTAAGCTGATTAAAATGCGTGCTATCAATTTAACAATGATAAAAAAACAACCTTAAATTCGAGCCTTCAACTATACATACTGCATAAATGTGCCAAACAGCGTACCGTAAGAGAAGCATACGTCGAACGCGCAATAGAGAGATTGCCACTGTTTCTTCTCTGTCTTTCTCTCCAGAAAAAAATAAGGAGATCACCTTTCCGGATTTATTACTTCTCGCCAGACGGTGCTAAATAAAAGAGAGAGAGAGAGAGAAGCTGCAAGAGACAGCAAATAAGAGACGATGCCGTTCGACACGATTAATCCGCAGATTTACGCGGGCTTTATTGGCGTATACATTGGAATCTTGGAATACGGGAGGCAGTCGATACGAGCAGGAAGGCAGCCAGGGGAGAAGCATTATTTCAGGAGAGAAATCTGACTCCTATGGTGCGCAATAAAAGATGTTGAATTTCGTAATATCTCATCGAGAGAGGCGGTGGCGGCGGTGAGCAGAGAAGGCCCTTTGCTCCCGCACAAAGAAACTAACACGCGAAAAAGATGACCTCTTTCTCTTACTCATTCTCCTTTTTCTTGTTTTCTGTCTGTATGCATACACCTTTGTATATGCAATGTGAGACCGTATGTACACGTCTAGACTGTGTTTATACGCAACAAGATTCCATTTATATGCTGCGAATGATCGCAACCGTATAGAAATCGAAAGTGGATTCTTAAGATTTGCCATAAGTGGCACCGATCGCTCGCGAGGACCTGTCCGTACCCTATATGGATTCGTCGCAGATCCACTGATCTATCCTTCGATCTATTCTCGATTATGACTCACATGTCCAGCGCCACTTTTCTCGCGGTTCTCATAAACTATTAAATTAAAGAAGACGATCCACATTTCCGTATTGCCTTTTTTCAAATTTTTATTTTTATATTATGTGCATATTATTTTGCTTGCACGTTTAAGTACATACTTGTTTTGAGATTTTTAAATGTTTTTATCTTTATGGATTTATTTACTAAAGAAATGATTCACAAACAAAAAACATGGCATTTAAGAAAACATGAACTTTGAAAAATATAAAAGATCTTCCGAGATGTAAATAACAGTACTTAAAAACCATATTAAAATATGATCTTTTAGCGACGAAAAATTTACATGACTGACTCATTTGTCACAGATTTTGCATAGTCTGACCAAGAACAAGCGAGTGAATACATCTGTCTTGTCTTTAGCCCTCGTTCGTTTCGTCCTTGTGTTTTGTCCTTCTGATCGGACAAACATTTCCGTTTTATCACACGAGAAAAAGACGAAACATTCAAGGCAAAACAGATACAAGTCCGCAACAAATTCGCAACGTCAATTCACGACTTCGTTATACGTGTTTTTCCAAATGTAGCTTTTTCGAGGTCTCGATAATATCCTTGAGTATATAATTATACATTGTCCAAGAATATTTTGATTAATTTGATACGTATTATTTCTTAACAAAAATATCGAAGACATTAATAAATTTTTTAATTATAGATAATATATATTATAATAGGTACATATTAATACAAATACATACACAGAAAAAACTTATTTTTTAATTGTCTCAAAATACTTGAATTTTACTATTTAAACTAATAGTGAATTCGATTGGACGCACTCCGTGCGCACTGGTGCACATTAAAGCCGTCGTACACAAAATAACGTAAAGATATATTTATAAATAAAAATTAACATAAAAATTGATTAAATCTTGAAATACCCAATACATTTTATTGTACTATTAGATAAAATATGTATTTCATAATTCGAAATATTTACATTTCATTTTTATACTCAAATTAAATCAGTGTATAACGGGTTTAATATGCACCAGTGCTCATTAGTGCTTCCAATCGAATTCGCCATAAGATATTAATTTAAGGCTTAGTTATATGATAATTATATAAAATGAAATATTTAAAATGATCCAATTGCATTTGGATCGATAATCGTATATCTATGCATAATCATAATTAGATCAAAATTAGTCAGATAATTCCCAGATGAAAGATGGAGCCATGGAGCGATAGATAATTCTCAGGGACATCCAGGATTCCAGTAGTTATATTTACACGAGTCATGCCAACTCGGCGCGAGTGTTGTCAACGAGAAAATGCGGGACTTACAAGTCGCGCAAGGAGACCTCGATCCGGTCATAAGCTACTTAATACTGGATTAACTATACCTGCTGCCACTTGAATAGCTCGCGCATGTGACACAGAATTAGCAGACAACAGCTTATTTCGCTGCTTACTGTCGGTTATCCGTTCGAGAAAAGTGTTTCTATCAGTAAAAAGAACTGGATTTAGTTTCGACAGAAAAATTCTAGGTACATTTTTACGAAGAATTGGAATTCATTAATTATTACTTAGTATTAAATTGATTAAAAACATTTAATGGATTTACTTTTTTTAATATAATTTTTTTACGTAATCGATAAATCGGTAAATCGTAATTTATTCCTATTAATACAAAAAAATCAGACACGCAAATACAATATATCATTCTGACCTTTTTCTACGATTGTCTAATTATCATACATGACATACGTCAATCTGGCCTTCCGACTGCCAGAGGATATTTGCATTAGTTACGGTGTGGCGTAACCAATCCCTCCTCCCTCACGGAGAAACTTCACATTTAACTGAAAGGAATTCAGGACAATGACTACTATGAAGTCTTATTGTTACGACCGAATGTTTGAGCTATATCCTGAATATTATTATTATCGCATAAATTATTACATATCTACGATGCAATAGGTGTTTTACCGAATGTTTCGACTCTTTGGGAAAGTGAAATTGCCGAGAGATATATTTATTTGCACTTGCTCAGCGTGTCGGATAACGAGCAAGTGTATTACGCAATAATGTCATACGGTTTCGTAAACGGGCTCGAAATAAACGCGCGGAGTAATATAATGATAATTTTACGAGGGCAATTCCACAGTTTATGGAAATATCAATACGATATATCGCGAACTTTTAATACAACGAATGATTGCATACGATATTCTTTTTACTAAGAAAATTCTTAAACTGCCTCTATATAATTTGCTAATCGCATAAGCTACTTAGTGACGTATTAAATGTTGGTAATAATTGAGCAACAGGTTGCAGGGTTGTGCTAGCGTTTGCCTTTTATTTCTTTTATATCCACCTTCTCTCCTCATTATACGATCTTGTTCCACCTACACGAACGTCGCAATATTTTCGTAACCAGCCGCAAGACGCGCTGGTCCGCATAGAAGACGATTATTCGCGCGAATCCGAATGAATTTCGAAATGCGCTTTACTTATCCGCAGAATTTTCTTGTCGCTAACCGAGAGAATTACAGCCGCGATTGTCGTGGACCGGCCGACTGCTCTCGAATGCAGTTCTCTGGGCTCGGCTCGGCTCGACTTACCGTTCACACGCGGCAAATTCACGAGAAACAAAACGGAACCATACTTTCAATACCGCCTTCACCTGCGGAACGGCAACGGGGCCGGCATGCCGCCGTTCGCCCAACACACATATGTGTACCCTGCGTTCCGCGCGTGGTACACACATATGCACCTGCCGTAAACACACGTCGGCTGGTGCCGCTATCACGTGCGCCGCACTCGGTATCGACCACGCGATGCACGCAAGACACGTGTGGTAGCGAGGTGCGCACACATTTAAAGCACCTACATCTAAACCGTAGTCACGCGTTGGTGTTTTTCACGTTAATACCTATGCACCTACAAATCTGTATACGACGGGTCCATTGTGCATATATGCCGCGATCGACGTACGAACAACGTTGTTGTTCGCGCGTTCGCATAATGCAATAAGAGTGATGCAGGGTGTCTTGCTTTCGCAATATGCCTTTCAAAAAAAATAACCAACACTGAGAAGTAATTTGGGTTGGAATTAAGAGCTACTATTACTTACGTAAAAACACTTTTCTTTGCAATCAGAAGATTTACTGAAATAAGTCGAGCGAGAAGGGATACCAATCAGAGCACTATACTACGTAAGCATTGCGTATATGCAATATATCGCAGAAATGTTATATAAAATAAGTTTTCATTATTTCACTATCTTAGTATTTTTTTTGCAAACCAACGTTCACCGCGTATAAACACAATTGCGCATAAGCGCTATGATTCTTCGCAAAGAGAACTATTTAGTATAGTTAGGCACACCACTGTGTTACATAAAACTACGGTAATTTCCTACTACAAATCTCTTAATTTTTCCGAACACAAAGTATCGAGTTCGCACGTATATATTATCTCTGCAACGTATTATAATTTTAAATTCAAACCACGAAGACTTTTGAAATAGCTTGAGAATTCAAATTGCCTGAGAATTCAAATAAACACACGTTTATGAGATTTACAAGGTTTCATGCGAGAGCATAAGAAGACTGTGTTGTGTTCGTAGAATAATTTTTGACGCTGCGCCCGCTGCTATTGAAATATTTCCATCATGTTCTATTTTCAAGATATACTAAGAAAAGATATTTTTTCCAATATATATATATATATAGCGAAGTTTAATTGAAATTTAAAAACAAATTAAAATTTGAACGTTTAATTTTGTTTTTATATGACTTTGGATTCACGTATTAGAATTCAATAGTCGCCTAATACATTTTCATTCCAATATCCTTGATAACCTTTGCTTTGCTCATCACTTATCCAAATTATTCAGAAAGAAATATTTAAAAAATTGACCTACTACACATATTTTAAAAATTCGACCTGAGCGGCAAGTTCAAACTCACTACCCCAAAATGTTTAAAAAAAAATTGTTTCTTTTTCTAACACCAAAAATTATTCAAAATTTGTAAACTGTGAAGAATTTGTAATTAAATCATTAATTGTTACGTAGTACACATAATAATTCTATTAATTTTAAAGCGTTCCAATTTTCCTTTCAAACATCTTTTTTATTTTCTTATTTCTTTGATAAAGAAAAGAACTTTGTACCTGTACCGGTAGCCACGCCTCTGCCCGCGGTGCAATATCGACGATATATTCAATGCACGTGATATATATATGTATACGTAAAACGCACGCACACACCTGCGTGTACACCGATGAGAGCAGCCGTATGGTGTACACGACTGCGTCACGGTGAAAACGAAACCGATATCTCTGCGGGATCTGCGCCGGCCGAGGTCGGAGGTCACCCACGCGGGGAATTGCTTTATTTAATAAGCCGCGGTGGAAGGACGTTAATAAAGCGGCCGGAGATAAATAATGTGGAAAGCCGAGCCCGTTCACGTGTCGCGTCTCCTCCTCCCTCTTCCTTCGCCACATGAAAAATCCCACCACGGTCTCGTCCCGATGTGCTTCAGTTAAGCAATTCATTGGCAGCGAAACATAGGAGAGAAAGAGAGAAAAGATGAAAAAAAGCATTAAAAAAAGGTGTCGATATTTTATTCATTGCTTAGTACCGTCATGCGAGTATCAACCTGCCTGAGGCTTCGCACTACTCTTACTTAAATCCTTTTTGTAGCCACATTAACGCTGAAGGAGAGTTTCATGAACCTCATAAATACAGATTGCAAAATAGACGGTGTTTACGAGACTAGTGAGGAAGACTTTATGTTTCCACTTGACTGTAGGATACTCGCAAATGAAAATATTATATGATTTATGAAACTATAGTAATTATTAAACTAGTACGTGCCTTTCGCAAAGTTAATTTAAACAACACTGTAAGTCTATTATTACATAGAGAGTCTTTCTGTACCACATATATAAAATCTACGTACAAAATGCGCCATGAAAGGTTACCGCATTTAACGCATTGCTTAAGAATGTTTTAATCGGAGAAACCGAAACGATCTATCACTTTTTCCATGCCTCCGGAATATCTCAAATAAGTGGAAAATGTTAGATAATCATTAACCCAGTGAACTTGACTGAGCACTTCGCCGCTTTGCACGAGCAGAAGTACCTACGATGCAATAATCTTATATAAACGAAAAAAAGATTGCCTGGGAATCTACGTTAATCGATGGAAAACTTTCATGTTCATTACTAAAATGTCATGTTACATCTAGATATTTATTTATGAGATTATGGCCAATTATTAAAACATTAATTTTAGTGTATAATATTAAAGTTACATATTGATGTGTATGGATTATGTATTATTATATTCATATTTCATATGCGCATCCATATTTTAATTTCAAACAATATTAATCCCTTCACGTCACCCTGTGCATTGTAATACACATCAAATTTGAAGACGTTATCCATTGAAATTATTTAATTCTATCAACATCATCTGAGATTTGATATACATAATAATATATATATTGGAAAAATTTTGAAAAAATTCATTGCTTGGTATAAATTACTTATTAAAATGTACACAAATTGAATTAAAAAAAATTTTTTTTAACACGGTTTCGATAAAAACGGGTCTGAAGGGTTGATTGTTTTGTTGCTCATATAAGGGAAAAACCCAGATGGAATGACCTAATATTTTTCATTTTTCACTCTTCGTTTTATATGAGAATGCCTTTACCTTCGAACGGCATACGAGCCGAAGGAACGACCTACCACGACCTCGCCCAACTCTCAATATCGCGTCTCGCCGCGCTCAGAACTCGTCTTAGGTCCACACCCACGTGATGTGTACACCGCAAGGTTGCCTCCTCCGGAATGAAAAGAACGCGAATCCTTCGGCTATAAATTCAGCGCGACGCGACGCAGAATTTCGTTATCGTAAAGTTACTTGTATCATGTACCCGCGCTGACGATTTATGCGGCGAACGTAATTGTTTACGCGTTTATGCACACGCGGTTTTGCATTGCAAACGCGACACGATCACAGCGATGTATGGCGGTCCACCATCGTCAATTTATTAATTGAATCCACGGTTTCCGAAACTTTGGTTGAGCAACGATCGCTGAATCTATAATTTTGATGAAATTTATATTTTATCATTTAGAAACGGATGCAAATGAAATTGGAAGAGATAAATCAAACAAAATTCATAAATTTTAACTCAAATATTACATATTTCTTATATATAAAAAAATGTACTAAGAATTAAAGTTAGCGAAAACTAAAGATACCATAAATAGAGAGACTAAGTGAAATTTTAACGTAAAATTCACTTCTCATTCGCTAATTCAATTCATCTCTTCTGTTGCTATTTTAAGAAAAACACGTTAATAACGCTACAATCCGATTCGGCGAGCAATCAAATACTTTCTTCCAATTATCGGAGCCACCATATTGCACGCTTCAGGGCGAACGCACACAACGCTTTTTTATTATTGTCCTGTGCGAATTGTACTCGGGAAGGGATAATAACCGGTGGCCATTGTCCGTTCATCTTATATATCAGCTCAAACACATCTGCGGTGCGATAACGCGACTCTACGTATGCATGCAAGAAAGTGATTACGACAAATTGCCGGTCAGCGAAATCACTTTGCGGCTTAGAAAATTTCGCCAAGGAAAAGCAAGAAGCGTGCGAGCACACATCGGCAAGCCTTTAAATGAATTAGAAACGCGTTGTTGTGCGCGGAAAGGTCAAAGAGTGATGAATCTCACAACAGTGATGAGAAAGATACATTTTCGATGCAATGATTTATATATTACATATAGAGAGATTACTCCGCTTATGAATGCAGAAAGAACAATTTTACTGAAGTACCTATTTAAAAAAAACTAAATACAAATTTGAAAATAATTTTATCGAACTATCAAAGTAATTATGTAGAAATCTTAAACACGAGCAATGCAAATATTTTTAACATTTTAGCAACCAGCTTGAGCGTCCTACATAATTATTTTAATAATCCAATAAAATTATTTTCAAATCTGTATCTATAACTATATATATTTTTAGATAAGTAATTTTTAAGTATTTCAGCAAAGTCGTTATTTCTAAAAATTCGATAAGAAGTATTCATAAAAATTAATTTAGATGTAATAAATATAAATTTAATTAAAAGCAATATTTTACTTTTATTTTAAGTTATTAATGTTTAATTTTTATTAATAACTGAAAATAGATTGTGTAGAAAAACATGAAACGTATAAGAAGATATAAAATAGGATATGCTAACGAATAATTAGTCAAATTAAACAGTTAATTATAATAAATAATCAATTAAGCACGAAAAATTAGCATCGGCTAGCTGCAATAAATTTTAAGTAATTTAGCTATTTCGATTCTTCGAGATATATTCAACAAATATATTAAAATAGCTAAGTTTACTTTATTGAGAATTTAGTCACTGATAAAACATACCTAGCGACACACAGTTCTCATTCAACGATTGTATGCTTCGTCATTTCATCATGGATTATAACGGCAGAACGGCGAATAATAGAATTAAACGCCGCAGAACCACGACCGCTTTGTAAACCCATAACCGATTGATTTACAGTAGTCTATGGACCGTCCAAGAGTCCACAAAACGAATCCTAAGAATTTATTCCTGGCATGTACAGTATGCCTCACGATTATCGCCGCATTCATTAATCTGCGGATTTTGTAACTAACACATTTACAATACCGATTTTTACTCACCAAAAATATATAAGTGTTACTAATAGTTTCTAAATTATGAAGAAAATAAAAAAAATTATGAAATTTCAGAGAAGTAAAGAAAGAACATAAAACGAATGCGAACAATTAATAATAGAAGAAAGAAAATAGCAAAAAGAAAAATGTATATTTTGTTCATTAAACTTTACGTACACACAATGTTGGATACAATTAACTAGAAAGTTTTGGAAAATGAAATACCGTCTAATATAATTATCTCGAAGTGAACATTAATTATAATTAGCCTTAGAATCCGTAAATGAAAAGTGCAGCTGACGACAATTCTAGGACACTGCGCATGCATGCATCGCACACTCGCAATTAACTGTTGACATTTACTCCACTTCGCGGCGCTCTCCTTTTTCACGGCGCGAGTCCTTCGACTCGCCCCGTCGTTTCCTTTTTCTTTTTTGATTTCTTTTTTTTTCTCCCGTTTCTTTCCCTCCGTTGCAGCATGCACGGGAAGGCCGAGAAGGCAAGCCGCGACTGGCGTGTGCAGTGTGCACGTACGTATCTACGCGCAGACATGTCGGAGGGAAACGAGTTCGTGTGTCTCGGGACGCGAATTACCTGTTTTACGTGCCGACTGGAACTCCTTGAGAAGTTCGCTCGAGTTTTCGCGTAACGCCAGCGTGCGAGATCGAACGTCAGCGGTGCCGAACGAGACCGGTTTATTAAAAGAAACGTCTGAATTTTTTACCAATTGTTCCTACGCAACTAGATAATTTAGGAGATAATTTCAGGAAGTCTTTTTCCTGAAAATATAAAATAGATTTTAATCCTTATAATAATTTTCCGGTCCTTTATATACTACACATGATGGGTCATTCGTGTATTCCCGGGTTAATTTTCATTACTTTTACAAGTATATAAAAAAGTTATTAAGTGACATACCTTGAATATCTTACGTATCTTTAATATATTTAGAAAATATTTATAAAGGGGTATTTAAAAAAAAAGAAGAAATAGAAATCATTATTTAACTAGGTGCTCTCACTTAAAAAAAAAATTTGCAGAACACTATATGATGAATGACACAATCGTATGTACTAAGATCCACATTAATATTAATCGTGAATTATAAATAATTGATATAGGAACTTTCTATTGATAATTATAAAGATAATATTAGTGATTAAAAAATGAGTTCAGTTACTAAATTCACTAACAATTGTGAGACAATTTAGTTTAACGATTAATCTGAATATCTCTTTACTTCTTGTTTACGCATACACGTTCTGAGATTGAAAACTCACTCATATGAGTTTTCTCGCGTTTCTGATGTGAAAGCATATAAAAGACATGGACTAGTAACAAGCAAGCAAGTGGTTGTAATATCGTCTCGAAGACTCAGTCGGAAGACCTGATACCGGACGTGATCACGGCCCCGATAAGAAACGATAACTCGTACGCCAATGACAGTGAGGTACGACTACATCGTGCTCGATGTAGTAACTCATCTGAAGATGGCACGAGACGTTGCGTGATTAATTGCCACGATTAACAGTAATTAATAGAGTTGCTCCGGTAAGCGTGAGCAAGTGCCGTTCCCGTCGAACGTGCGATTCCTTTTCGCGGGCACCTTGCATGCAACGTGTTCACATACACGCAATACAGGCAATGTTTGAGAATATCGATACTTTCACGTAATCGGTTGAAGATATGTATGTAAGTATTACTGCGCAATGCTTTCGATTAATTAATAGTATAAAGAGATATCTAATCCTTTCACATATTCGCAGAACATAAACTAATAGTACCTAACATATTAATTACCTAACTATTAATATTATAATTTTTCACTCAAAAATATATATAAACGTAATATAACGTTATGTGTATTATACATAACAGTTACATTGTTAAATAGGAAATTATAATATTGATCTATCATGTTATTGTTAGTTTGTGTTTTGCGAAACTCTAGTTGATCATCAAAAGTATCGATATTTTTATTCAAAGAATGGTTGTAAAGATATTGAAATCCACGTTGGCGTATTTATTTATTGTATAAGGTATACAAATATTTTTATGTATTTGCATATACGATCACATCGATAATTTGTAGATAAACTGTTGAATATTGATACATTTAAATATTTCTATACATTACAATATTGATATCTTTAAAGATATAGTATCTCAGTCATGTGTGTAATAAAGTTAGATAATATCCCAGTAAATAGAAACTAACAGTGATATAACATCAATATTATAATTTTATACAATATAACTGTTTTATGTAACACATACATTATGTTATATTTATATCATTGAGTGTGTAATTATAACATTAATGTTATGTTACTGTTAGTTAGTGTTGGTTACTGGGATACTACTTCGAGAAATAGATGTATTTAGGGAAATAAAGAAAAACTTTGTGAAATAATTTTTCTGTAAACTTAATCGAGATACTAAATAATTTTATTTTAAGTGCAAAGAAAATATTGATTAATCAGTTGAATCTGAATCAGTTAAAAAGATTGATGAGATCAGGCAACGAGATCATCTTGCAGAATTCATTTAGCAAATTTGAAAGCGATTATCAGGAAACGGTCAACATGTATTCTCCATAATGTCTACATCCTTTCTTGTAATAACGCCCTTAGAATTGGCGTTCACTGAATTCGCGTGGTAATTCACGCGGCGTGGTGTACGGGGTGCCGCAGAGGTCAACGGCGGTATAAATAACCGACGATCATTATACTCTCGAGGAATCCCTGTGCGCGCGCGTGTGTGTTCCCATTCGCGCGCCACGGTGTGCGCTGTTGGCGCACGTATAATTTCTCATTATGCAAATCCACGGTGGACTGTCCACGTGCGTTGGTTACCGGTACCTCGACGACGAACATTACGAGATCATGTACGCGTCGGCACTTCCGCGCTTTGAACGCGACACCCGTGCGCCTTTTCTACGTTTTACAAAGGTTCTCGTTGCCGCTCGTTACCGCCACCGGTATTCCGCGCGCGAAATTAATAGGCCAAGATTTAGTAAGTGAATCCTCGTGTCGCCGGTCTTAAGCGCCTCCTCAGAACATGACAATTAGCTCGAGATTATAATTATGGATAATGAGATCGGTCGAAGAAAAACACTATACGGCAAAACCGGATTCATATATCATGCGTCTCTTTTAAATTAACCCAAACGGCGATTTTGAGTTATCACGTTATGCTGCATTAATGCAAAATGAATGTAATAGGAAAAGAGAAGATTTAAAAGATATCTGATAAAAGTTAGTGGCTACATAAATTAATGGAACGTCAATTTTCAACATTGTAACATTTCAACATTTTTAAGCGATGCGATTGAGATAAACGTTATCGATGTGTCAAAAATAATTATCGCAGTGTATAATTATAGTCCGCGCGATATATAATTACAGTTCATTATATAATTATGACCGGCTATTAGCTATTAATTATTAATTATTATTGGTTCATCATTTGATAAACTGCGATGCATCAAGCGTTTTTGCGATCATGTTCGTAGTATGTTAGATATACATATGTATCTTAACATTATATCGATACCGCACTTCCGATATCTATCTGGCCGCATAGATGTCAGTAGAAATCCGAGAAAGTAGTCGGACGTCTAACATATGACATTTTTGCGACATGCGTCGATCGTTAGGTGAAGGTATTTCCGACCGGAATGCACAGATTATAGAATGTAGTCTATATAAACCAAAAAAATATGCGTAAACCACAGAGACCACATTGCGATTCGAGATAAAGATAATGACTCTACATATTTACAAAGCAGAACCTGGTACTAAAATAATTTTAATATGATATAATTTAAATTCAGTTATAAAATTTATATACATAAATTAGCTGAATTTTTAATGTAGTATGCACATCTTACTCTATTTTTATTTTATTTCAGTTTATTTTTATTTAATTATTAAACGTAATTTAATCTCTTACTCATCATTGTGTTATAAAACATTAAAACACGGTCAATTTGTTATTCTTTCTTTTACTCTGTTAAATTTATGTCAAATTATATCCAATTTGAATTACTTTTAATCATTTCTATGGGTCGTTATTGCTCCTATTCAATATATCATCAATTTAATTAACACAATTGAGATGAACAATTTAATTCAAGAAGATGTATTAAATCTGATTCAAATTTAGTTTATTATTTAGTAACGACATATATCAATATAAATGTTATTTACTTTGAAACTAACCACAGAAAAGATTTATACTTTGCCACGCATGAGAGAGAAAGTTAAAAATAATAAAATATTATTTAATTCAAGGGATTGGATTACCCTCACTCCTTAAATATTTAACAGTGTATGAGAGCAAATCAATCAAATCACTAAAAAAATGCTTTTTACACCGAATATGATTTCATATCAAGTATGTATTTCAAACATGAATATTAGATACTAGAAAGATAAAACCGGATGACTTCTATATAGCTATAAATTAATAGCCGCATGTGTCCTTGTGGTTTTCAAAGTAATAATTAAGTGTATTTACGATCAACCTGACACCGTATTCATTAACAGATGTAAAATTGTTCGTTGACCAAGTTGAATCAGTCATTAATATCTATTTTTATTTCGGTGGAGACAAAAGAATTCCTGAATCCCTTTAAGGAATTCCTGAATTTCGCCGCTAACGTTATTCTTCTTTTCTGTTACAGGTGAGTGATTCAATGACTGTCCCGCACACCGCGGCCGTTTGCAGTGAGTGAATATTTTTAAATTATCAAAAATGGTCACGAATATTTCACGTGATGCTTACGTCATATTGCAAAGAAGCTTGAAAATTTATGAAAATTAGCGAGCCCGTTCTTGATTAAGTCATAAACGTAAACAAGCCACTTCCGAACCACACGCAAACTTTCAAATAATGCTTCTTCTATTGATCAATTATATAATCCGTTCTAAATTATGATTAATAAATAAATATTGCACGATAGAGTGTGGCAATATAATACTGTAGAATATAAAGGAACATAATTATTAAATTACTATAATATTATTAAAAACGCTACAGTAAGATACTGCATAGCAATTTCCTATAAAAAATCTAGAGACGTCGCGGATATCTCCCACGTCCTTCTGTATCTCTTGATGTCTTGCTCAATTCACTTTCTAGCTACACAACTTATAACATTCTATATGTATTCCTCCAGTTCGATATGCAAAATAAACCTTGGAAGTGCAGTATGGTTCTCGCGCAACCGGATCACAGAGACGAAGGAGAAGCGCGAAGTAGGTCGTCGTGGCGCGTATCCTCGTTCCCGGGAATTTTAATCGTAACAGTTTCTTTGCCATTGCTCGCGCTCGGACTTTGACAGCTGTTTCTCTCCTCGTGTACACGTACGTATACGTGGGCATCAACTTGTCCCGGTCCGATACGGCAAACGCTCTCCGGAGGCGACTCCATCTCGAAAGGAATGTCGTTCGCGAAGGCGCGTGGGTCTACAAAATATATATCAGTACGTGCCTTCGCGAGCCCACGCTTTCTATCCCCGTGCGGATACGCATCGCACGCGGCAGTTTCTCCCGGGAGAATCGCCTTGCAAAATCGCCGCGGTACCTTGCGCAAGTTTACACTCGTCATTTCCCCGAAAGTGCAGAGGACACAGTTTACGAAACCCATCAAGGTATCAACCTGTTCTGCCTTAACCCCGATTTCGCTGGAGGAAACACTCGCTCTCGTGTCTGCCCCACTCACAATCAATCTTTCTCACGAGCCTCGAAAATCTCGAGAAAAACACAGTAACTGATGCAAACAACTATCCAGTCGACATCAATTAAAAGTATGAAAGCAATTTGAATATTTCACGCCCTGACTCATAAATAGTAATATTCAATATATTATTGGCACTATATAGTAAAGCGACATCTGTCTTATTACATATAATTTTAAAATTTGAATGTGTTCTGTTAAGTAGTTGATTGTAAAAGTTCATTTAAATAAAGCTATATTGAGGTCCATGAGGAGTGAAATAAATAACATTAAATACTATTCCATAATTAAATTTGTTTAAAAAAACTTAACACCAATAGAAATTTTTGAAGAAGGCTACAGTAAATAGCTATTTTGAGGAATTTTAGAAAACGGATTTCCGTGATAGCATAAAAACATTGAAATCTCGCTAGATGAAGTGCATTAAAGTTAAAGGAAACCACCCTTACAAAAATTGAATACTGGCTAATTTATTACTGAAAGACAGTAATTAATTACTTGCTTGAAGTACTAAAAATACTGAACATCAATGCTTAATATTTAAAGTAAGTAATTAATTACTGTCTTTTAGTATTGGCCGTTAGACTTCTGTAAGGGTATATTGAAAAATAAAAGTAATTAAAAGTCTAAAGTTGTGTATGCTTTCATTATTAGATACCGAGGTTCAAATTGCTCTCAATTGCCAACATAACATCAATATTATTATACAATTTCATATTTAACAATATAACATCATGTGTTATGTAATACCATACGTTATATTACATTTATATTATTAAGTGTGAACCTACAACATTGATGTTATGTTACTTTTAATTGGTGTTGACTGGATGACGTTTTACGTGACAGCTAGATTACTTAAATTATGTATAAATTTGAGATGTACGTCCTCATAGTGCTGAACACTTGGCATAATTGCCATTAGCTTTATAATATTTCAAATATTCTAACATTATTTGCTTTTATAACTTTATCTTCAGCGATGCATTTAGCTCGTGATGTAAGAGCAAAATGTTTTCCCGCGAGATTGTTCTTGCAAATTAATGACTACGCATGGAATTCCAGATAGAATTACGGCGATCGTTTAGATATTTAATGAGGCATGACGGATGCAAGCTTCCAGATCGGAATCATTGCCTCCCACCGACACACGCGAGTTCGAAATTGCCAGTTAATTAGAGATCATTAAACGATGAACATAATCCCGTTAATCATAGCCGTCAAGAACTTACGCAATCGATACGTCGCGCAAAAATATCTTATTATTATTGCATGTATAATACTTCATTATTTTGCGTCAATATCATATTTTCCATATATTTTCTTTCGCTCTTTATTTTAAATATCCGCATAATAATCGAATTCAGAGATAACGTCTGTGTAATTACGCGAGTCACGAAAGACCTGCATCTTTATCGCCTCAGGCTATACGATGATGCAGCTGATATTCTCGGTGTGAATACACATCACATCATTCAAAGCCGACAAAACGAATTTACAGTAACATAAAATCGATAACACATTTAGACAAAAAGCGTATAACACACAAATAATACCGTAATATATTTTCGTTTTGGAGCTAAATTCGAAAACATTTTTTTCAAAATCTTTCTCAAAATTTTTATACAAATTAAAACATTTTTCAGAAATACTGGAGAAGTCTACATCTTTTTTTAGAATTTTTTATATAATTCTGAAATATTCTAAAGATTTTAAGATTTCCCATTCTATTTCTGTACAATTTTATGATCTTTCAGAAAATTCCTCAGATTTTATACAAATTGAGACATGCTTCAAGAGTGCCGAAAACGGAAAAAAAAAATTCTAAAATTGACATACAAATTCTGAAAAATTATAAAAAATTCTTTAAAAAATTTTCACCGGATATAAACAACAATTATCCATTGCCCCGAAATTGCGAGGCGTACACAACATTGGCACAACATTTAGCATTAATTATTGTATGTAAATTAGGATTGAAGGTTCTCTTATTTAGAACATCCGCGAAACATATCCATGAAGTTTTTCAATTGTTATAAGACGAATTTGAATAGTGATTCCGAACAATGATTGATATGGCTTCCACTTTAACTACACATCGAGTCAAAAAGAGAAACAAAGAAGATTTGATGTTTCCATTTAGAGGCAAATTAAAATCTCGAAATGACCGATCGCTGCAGATGAGAAGGCTACTCTCCCAAGGCGAGCAGAGTGAGAGTTGAATTCGAAAGCGAGAGCGACCGGTTCGCCGTATTTTGTTATTGCATGGCTGCCAATAAGTATTACAGCCGAATCGACCTTTTCACGAGAACAAGAACGCGATATATTCATATGCGAGAAAGAATGACGCGATGAACAGTGTTCGATATCTCTGTTCGATTAGCGCATCCGAAGATGTGCAATAAATTCTCAGCAAAATGAAACAAGTTTATCTTCAAAATAAAATTGATTTCATATATATATCGAAAATTCGTTATATTGAATTGCTAATAATTTCTCTCTGTTTTTAACATCGCAGTTATTATTTATTTATGTTAACTAGTAAATGTTTATTTATATTTGTAGTAAACATTTTGTGAAAGATAACATTTCAATGCTCACTTAAAAAAAGTTTGTCAAGATTGGTTGAATTTTAAATATTTGGCCTTGTTTTAAATAAAATAAGTATTTTCAGCACATTATACTGTTTTATTTACTGCTGTTTTGAGTGCTCTTTCTTTTTTATATTATTTTATAGGACTAACTCAACGTTTTTTCTTTGTAGAAATAAAATAGCATAATGTACCGAAAATACTTAGTCTCCATATTCAAAACAAATACTAAAATATCAAATGCTCGATCAATCTTAGCAAATTTTTTTTTTAAATCACGTCGAAACGTCATCTTTCATCAAATGTTTACTATAAATATAAATAAACATTTATGTGACTTATTCGGTGTTAATTGTGCCATTTCCTAAAAACAGAGGGAAATTATTGGCCAACCCAATATAGATATTTATATTTTTTAATTCATCTCGCATAAGAAGAATAAATTTCAATAAGAGAGATGAAAAATTAAAATTATATTACGCTATATACGTCATATATAGGCAACGTCAATTAACACTTCGTGATTTTTAATCAACATCATTGAGCATTTACTGAGGTGCAGTCCACTTGCAATATTGCTTGTAAACTCCGTCGTTAACATGCGATAATGCATTTAAGACGCGGGCAAAGATAGAAACTGATTACCACACGCGCAGATACCATCCGTTATGGCTGTTCGTGCGAGGTATATCCTTTTTCGCAAGAAACACCATATAAAGATCTTTTGCGCGGCAGCAACGGAGATACTTCAAATACCATCCCGTGTGAGCGTCGGACAACGGATTCGGTAATCGCGACGGCATTCGAAAGATACGTCCGCGTAAGAACAAAAGTCTCGATCGCTGATTTTATCTCGGTATATCCGATCGTATACCGGACGCTGAATACAAATTCGCGTGCGTATTATTATTATCAAGCTTGTCTGTTTTGTAGAGGAGAAGCTTCTTCATGTTAACGGACAAGACTGGTTAGTCTACGTAAAAGATGTACAGCTTTCTCGTATTTTCTTTCGCGCGCGCGTTCACAGACTCAATGAATTCAAGACAATTTATCTTTCCCATTGAATTTCTTTGAGTGTCATTTGATTTACTAATAAGTATTTATCATAAATCCGAATTATATAACTTATTGAATTATATAACTTTACAAATCTTCAATTTTCAGAATCAATTATTTTATTTGTAACTAATCTATTTTAATTTATACATAAATAAGTAATCTAAATACTGAAATCTGTGCATCTGAAACGATAAATTACGTTCATAAAATTGTTTTAATTACTTGGAAATTATTGGTGCTGTGATATTCCTAATAAAAAAATAGAGATTAATTTCTATCAAAATCAATAAATTAAACGTGCATGAAATCCAAAGGGATTCATTAATAGGGATATCTCTCGCGGATGTGGAACCGACTCTATCGCGAGCGCATTCACGCTGTGCATTTACGCGCGCGGAGGAGTATTGGCAGTCTAGACGATTGCTAGCTTGTTATTAATCTTAATTGCCATCTAGAGGCTGCCAATTAACAACGCCTGTCACTTGTTTTTCTTCGACGGCGGCGTTCCATCCGAGCAGAGGGTGTCCAACCACCGCCCTCCGTTTATCCCTCTCGTGCGATAGCGATTTTTGTTTCTCTCTTTCGGCGGCGTATCGGTATTCTGTAATTATCGGCCGCCTATGGAAAGTATAATTATTCGAGAAAAGAAGAGTACCTCGGCAGTGTGGTCAAGTTAGAGTTACATTATCGCTCACCCAGTACTTAGGTACATCTAATAGTACAGATTAATTGCAATCGGTGAAGACAAAAATATGATCCTCGAGTAGATTGTTATAATCTCTTTCAACGTATATTTTTTGCTAAATATTGTAACGTTCATGAAAAGGATGGTTTTACTAAAATATCTAAAAATTTAGCATTTTAAAACGTAAGTTCTAAGATGACTGAATGAAATACGTGTTAATTTAACAGATCAATGTTAATTATACTAAAAAATATATTTCTATAGTTTGTTTACAAACTGTGTCAGCATTACCTTTTTTGTGATAATTTTTTTACATAATATCTGTGTTATTTTGACATATTCATCTACAAAAATTTGAAAACAAAAATTTGGGACATGTGAAATGTGTTATATTCGATACAAATTTTCCAACAATGTACATCATTATTTTGATAATCCAACAGTTATTTTCAGATCTATACTTCCTTAAGATCTGGCTAAATTTTTAGATACTTTAGCAAAATTGTTCTTTGCGGGTGTGAGCAACAATTCTACTTATTCTATTGTTGTCACTGCTATTGTTAAATCATTGCCATTAAGTTAATAATGAGAAAATAATACATAAGGTAAAAAATTTAATAAAAAATGCATTACTTAGAATTAATTTTCTACATGATAAAAACTTCCCGTTGCTGTCCATTCTAAGAATTATAACTGACGCAACCATTCGCAATTAAGATTAGTAAATCATTCTCAAACAATACGATATCTGTTCGTTAATCAATGCACGTGAGTTATAGTTTTCATAATAAATACTGCTATAGATATCGCACTTTTATCGACATATATTTTCTTAATGAGAGACATAGATACACTGTCGCGGCAATTTGCGAGAGGTCGACGGATAATAAAGTTTCCTGGGAGCGAAAAAACTGCGAGCGTGGAAACGTCGTCGTGCATTAATTGACTGACACGAATTCCCCGTTTCTGCTGGAGTCGTTGCGAGATCCTGCGCCACGTTTAAATGCACGATCACGCACGCAAGGCAATTTTAATGGCTTCTGGCATTTGTGAGAAGCACGCGCCAGATAACGATATCGCTAACGAGATGAATCGCAAAACCCATAGAATAGCCGTATTATAGTATATGTAAACGTAGAAAAAATTACAAAAGCGGATAAACGTAGCCATGAAAATAGCGTGAAAAGCTTATACGGGCAATTGCTTTAAACGAAGCGCGACGTTCACTGGCATGATTTAATGACAAACAAATTCTCGGTACCATCCGAAGCATCTATTGTACGCGCTTTCTAAACCGAAATAGTATGAAAGATTGGTTCGCAAATTACGCGAGTACCCCGTGTCGAATTCAGCTCGTGACCGCACGATTTGCTCCGAGATCTTTAATGGAGAACTAACGAGTCGCACTTTCCAGCGATGCACGATGGATGGTGGAAGACGGTTTCCGCGCACATTAGAGTAATGTCTTTTATAATTGATTCGAAATGTAGCATCATATGTACGTTATGCTAAACATGACGATCGTTAACGTAACGTTGTTACAGAGTGTTCTTTAGTTTCGAGCGAGAGTCATCTAATTTTATGACTTTGTGAGAAGTACACATATATTACTTGTAGAAATCGTAGAACTGATTTATAACTTCTGCGTGTGAAAATGCAATACGTCATGCGTATTGCGATAGTGGAAATGGTTTAAACCGAACATAAAGCGATAAAAGTGTAAAGCTCAATTTGCAAAATTGTTTATTTTTCAAGAATAAATATTTCCATTTGTTGTGATAATTTAAAATCTAATTTAGAGACTAATTTAATTATTAGATAATGGTTACTTGTAGATAATAATATTAATATAATTACTATAATTACTATAATTAAAGATAGAATATTTCATAAAACCCGGAAAATTGTTATATATAAACATAAGTGAGGTGTGTGATTTTTCAAATATAATATAAAATGTAGATATATTACAAAAAAAATTTCTACATGTTCTACATCAAATATTTTGTAATGAAAATTAAAGAAATATTTTGTGAAGAAATTTATTAATTTATCAATTTATTATCTATACCTTAATTTATTAATTTTGTTAAGTTAATGAACTTATTTCCTTAAAACTGTAAAATTTATGCAAAAGTATAATTAGACACCAAGATCCGCTTTGACCAGATATGGCTTTCTTCGCTCATTTGTGTTAAACATTTCTTGATCGATTTTCAATTAATATTATTTATTTCCTAAAAGTCTATTTACGAATAGGTCCAATTCTACTTTAACGCTCAATTATTGCAAAGCTGAAATATGGTCTCGCAATAAGAAAAGCTGATATGTTATTTATGAATCATTTCTACAGTAGAAACAGCCTCGAGTGGTCAGATACGACGATAAAGAACCAGGTCGCGCAGAACGGCCCTATGGAGGCCGTTAATCGTTGATACGCTAGATTTGCCGGATCGAAATTTAAGGTCCGGCACGCAACGGGGCCGCACACAATTGTCGGCCCAGGTAACTGAACGCGGTGGCGATCGGGCAAGGCCGTTTCGCGATCGGTGGAGCGCGTCGGCTACCAATGGAAATTCAGCGCAAGTTACGTTCGCGCGTTTCGACGAGAGTGAATTCCCCCGGCAAAATCGAGAGTGGACACGGGCCGGTAAGCATAGCCGTCATAACTGTACACCGGCAAAGAACCAGGTCAAACCCGGTGCAGAAATGAAGAAGTCAGTGTATAGCCCGCGTGTGTGCACGGACACGATGCGTCTTTATGCATCTGTGTATAAGCGTACATCAAAGATACCGTTGGCGGAGAAACTTCGCCGAATAAAACGCAGATGATGATGATCGATGCGCAATAGCTGAGTGTTTGAGCGAAACGAAAAGGTCGATTTGCGAAACGGCTCTGAGCCTCGATGAGAAATACGCAATCCCGTTTTTGGTATAAATAATTATATTTTATTTTTATATAATTTTATGTAATATATATTCTTATTTGTTTTATATAAAGAATGCATCTTTTATTTATTTTACGTTTAAAATACAAATAATTAGAATATTAATTAAGGCGAATAATTAAATTAATGTAATTATTTTGAAATATCTTAAGAAAAATCTGTAAAGGAATTTCAATATTCTTCGATCATTAAATAACTCCGCAAGAAAATTAATACAAATAGAGGTGTGCTAGGTAACAGTTTCAGCTTACGCAACAAACTCAATTACTATATTATCTTCCTACATAAAGTATAGAGGTAAATATACACGTTTCTTGATCTTAACCATTTAACATGTATTCACTCCAGTTTCCATTAAGATCACTCATAAATCCGCGTTAATTCTTAATGCAATATATGAAGGGTATGATAAAGGGAAGCAATTATTCAGACACTTCGAGTAACGTATTCAGTATTATTACATTTATTATTTATGCGCAAGAAAAAGAGAGAGAGAGAGAGAGGCCGAGAGAAGAGAAAAAACGAATTGGGCGAGGAGAGGGGAACGAGGCGAACGTCGGGTAAAAGGAAGGCGTGGATCGTTACGGAACGCGCGGCCGCAGGCCTCGTAATTATAAATTCAGAAAAAAGGATAGCTGTAAAGGCCCGATTACCGCGGCGGTACCTGCGTATGCGTACGTGTCTGTGTGCGCGCGCGCGAGGGAACGCGGATTCTAATTGACCACCTGCGATTGCACGGTGCCAGCCGCCGTTGCACGTCTTCATCTCACCGAGGTATGATACGCCTCGACCGCGCCACTCGGCTCTCATACTATATATATATATATATATATATGCGCCGCGCGATCAAAACGGTACGAATAGGAAACGGCATGCGAGTGGAAGGAGGAAAGATCGCAGATTCTACGGATATCACACATTATTTAACATTCTAAGGACTCCGAAGGCCGATCCTGTGCGATAAATTCGCTCGACGGCGCTCGGCACGATATTACGCGACGTCAATGCCAGTATAGTGCAGAGCTCGAAATATGCACGGAAAAATACGAAAGAGCACACTGATCGTATGACCATCCATACAGCACAGAAGCTTGCAGCAAAATTGATGCAAAATTGCCAATGATAGTGTAATAATGCTGGAATGATCTGTGCTGTATAGGAATTTAATAAGCGAGGATAATTTTGGAACATTTCAACAGCATTACAACGTTGTAACGTTACTGCAATGTTGCTGAAATGTTTCAATATGTTTCTTGCTTACCGGATAGAATTACCTTATACAGCACAAAAGCTTACAGCAACATTGCTAGGACGTTGCAAATTGCTGGAATGATCTGTCTTTTATGGGTACGATCCATTCCAGTCGACACTAACTAAAAATAACAACAATATCCCTAATGGATTCTCATTACAGAAGCAATCACCTTACATACAGCCACATAACCCTATTATAATTTTGCACTCAACAACTATTGTGTAGCACCATGTGTTTATATTACACTGAAAAAAATGGGTGTAATTTTACATGGAAATTACATGTCTATGACTGGAAAATTATCTAAATTACTTAAATATGATTGGAAATTTACAGGAAATTGTAAATTTCCAATCATATTTAGGTAATTTTCCAGTCATGGACATGTAATTTCCATGTAAAATTACATGCATTTTTTTTCAATGTACATTTGTATTACATTTATATTGTTGAGTGTGAAATCATATTGTAACATCGATGTTATGTTATTTTCAATTTGTGTTAATTAGGATTTAATGCTATGTAAAGAATTTTTATTGGCCAATAGTAAAATTCTTTCCTCTGATTAATCAATCATAAATCACATCAATCAGAAATCAATGTTTCAAAATATAAAGGTAATATTAAGTGGACCACACCCCGATTCACACAGTCGTCGACTGGGAATCATCGTCGCCCTTGAAATTAAAGGAGGAGACTACGAGATACTAAGATTACTCCTCCTCCTTATTGCACGCTCAAAATTATATCGATACGGCAATTAAACCGCGGCTAATCGGTCGATCGATCGCGTGTACGGCACGATGAGGGAGAGGCAGGAAAGAAAGACAGCGTTTATAAAGATGTATTTATGGTAGGAATCTTCACATGGAGGAACGTAAACTTATCTCTAACGACTATATCTGAATCAAATTAGCAAAAGTATTTGAATGGATCGGAAGCAGCTTACTTTTTCTTTTTTACTTTTTTATCGAATCTAACACTTTTGTACGTGCTATCTGATGCAAATTTGCTGCTCTTAAAGCTCATTCTACAATTGCTTAGACATAGCTATAAGTGGTTGCAGTTGTAAAAATTGACCACACAATCACAATTAAATCTTCTCCACAAATTCGACTGTGATTGATCAATTCTTACAACTACAACCTCTTACAACTACGCTTACGTAATTGTAGAATGGGCTGAACACGTTCCGTGCCGCATGAGTCACTGATGGTAGCGATGACCCACGTCGGATTTTTCGTTCAGATCATTCAATTCAATATTTTGGCAAGAGAAAGAAACGTAATTATAAATTGTAAAGCAAGTCAAATGTAATCAATACATGTAATCAATGTTTGCGCACTAAGTACCGCATCGAACCCTCATTTGCCTAATTTCTTATATTAATTATTAAATAATTCTTGATACCATACTTAAATACATAATTAATGATTATGATATATAATACAATATTTATTGATACATGATCTTCTTTTTATAATAATAATTTTTGTACTTTTTTTAACTATTATAAAATACATGTCATTTAATAAATATAATAAACGCAAATAAAAATACTATAGATTACCGGTGATCCGCGACGTGATGGTCATGTCATTTAAAATTGAACCGAAACTTGTTAACAGAAGAGTTCTGGAATGTCGCAAATAATGCGAGCGAATTGCCACGCCCGCACCGTTTCGATTGGTCGATCGCCAACAAAGAAGTCGTTTAATCGCATCAATATCATACAACTCTGAAGTACGCTTCCGATCGAATGGCGTTGATCGCGCGACAAGAGATCTCTCCCAACGAAGAGCTCACGAGAACAAATGAAATTTACGGAACTCGTAAAGAGCTCGCACTCTGGCAACGAGCACGAGAATCCAATCGACAAAATTATTCGATGCATCGCACAGTCGTGCGTCGGTTCATAAACGTCGACATGCGAAATTCCAGAAATAATATGCAATGTCTTACGACGCGTTATTATCCGGAATGCAAATAGGTTTCGTCGCCATGAGATACAGGTCTGTACACAATCGGAATTTTCAAGTCAATGACGCACGACATCATAGCAATTCGACGAGGAGAGCAAAATAGAGTAGAGTGTATAGAATGAAACAATCTACTTTATATACTCTCTAGAACGGATAGAATATATCAAATAATGAAAAGACTATGCAATATCCTGAAAAACATATAGTTGAATGATCGCAAAAAATAACACAGCTTTGAAAAAGCAATTTCGTCATGACAATTGACACGTTAATATTAATAGCAAAAGCGAAATCATTGCGTGAAATTTAGGTAGAAATTTAAATCGGCCGAGTCACTCTCATGGAATTGTTCGCTTCCGGTGCAGTGGCGAGAAGAATACGGAGCTAGTTTCATCCCTCTCTTCCGTGTAAACGATCATTGATCCTCGAGAGCGAATTACCGGAAATGCAAGATTGCAAGAAACGCGAGGATCATGCAGCATATATAATTTAGCGACTAACGAGAACTGCGCGCGATTCAAATTAGCGAAATTATTTAAACTTCCTGCCACTGGGTCATTGAAGAGGAGAGAAAGGATGCGACTGGGATGTTCTACGGAAAGATCACGCGAATGCATATTTCGCAGGAAATTAACCGCGAAGGCCGAAGAAGTCGCGAGAACGGATACAATGGCGTGAAATCAGCATCTAATGGGAGTCGGCGATAGTAAAACGGCCGAGAAACTGGCCGCTTCCGGTAAAATCCCAAACACACATTCCTCATTCATGATACAAGATTTCAGAATATATTATTAGCCATTCTGTACATAAACAATTACAAGGTTATGTGAAAAAGTAAGGTAATATCCGTTTCTATCAATATATAGATTAATATCGATTCAACTTACTCGTAATTTTTTTTCTAATTTTTTGCACATACCGATTATAAGTTCGGAAATCCATAAATCGAAGTAATCTTAAATAGAGGAATACCTGTATAACGATTTAAAAAGTATTTCTATTAATACGCAGAAATGCGCATAAATTTCGCATTGATTGTTTCCGCTATATTTGATGTACACCAATATATGTATATCTAGGTTTTATTCGTGTATTTTCACAGTTCCTCGACTCGTATTTCACGTTTGTAATATCGACTTAAAGCGATTACATCGCTTAATTATAGTAAAATGCAAGATAGTCCATTACATCAGTTAGGTATTTATTTCGATACAGAGAAATATCATCAGACTTAAACAGTTTTCGATCAATTTAAAAACAATTTTACTCTCTAAAATTTTTAGGATGAATCTTACTATAAAGAGTGAAATTTCACTCTTTTTCATTGACTGACTCAAGTTTCACTTTTTGGAGTGAAACTCCATTCCAAAGAATTTAAAGAAAAACAAAAGATGTGCTATATTTTTAACATTCAATTTTTAATATTTTTTTTTATTAATCCTATATGAAAATATTGACATTTAGATTTTCAAAATTGGTACATTATTTAAAATTCACAAACTCTCTTTTACTTCAACAATTTCGTTAACAAGAAACAAGTTTGAAAAAACTTGAAGTCGATCAAACAATAAGGAACGATAAAGACGATTGATACGCCCTATATGCAATACTCGTGCGACACCAAAGGCATTGACGTCCGAGAACGAGTGAGCGAGATTAGCGGCTGATGAAAAGGTGGGGCCTCACGGGATGACGTTTTAAGTGCCGATGAAATTGTACGGACGATAAGCAGCCTTCGATCCTCTCGGGCCCCTCGTTGGCAGGGTTATATAGATTCCGCGCCACGAATTACCCACACACGGGTGGGCCGCGTAGAGTGTACACTTGCAGACCCGATCGTGCACGCGTGCTGTGCGTGTTCGCATATAGTCGCTCCAGAATATAATGCCACTCTTTCGTGGCGGCTCGGGGCATGAGAACCGATTCGCCATGGGAAGTTGGTTCGGTCGTGTAACCGATTGGTTCGAAGAGAGAGAGAGAGAGAGAGAGAGAGAGAGAGAGAGAGAGAGAAGCAGCGAGAAAAAGAGGGAACTCGCAGCTAGAAGGAAATCTCCGGTGGAATGGATCTCCCTTGTGGTTTTATATGGACCCTTTACGTGGATTTATCGCGCGTGCACTCCACGCGAGCGACGTCGGGGAGGGAACGAAGGAAGAAAAAGAAAGAGGCGGGTGTTGCGCTCTATACGTAGCGAGATAAGATATTCCGCGGGACGCAGTTAACGTAAGGTCGCTTATGTATATACCGGAGAGTTATCAAAGTGGAGAGGGTTGCAGTGGTTGCAATTACTGATCGCCATTCCGCCCTAAAAGACGATACTTGAAATCCTTCACATATGCACTCATTCTCGCACGCTATTTAGAAGTCACCTGTATACAAACGTGTTTACTATTATTGCTTTAATAGATGAACGTGAAATTTTAAATTCTTTCGCGAAATATAAGCTTGAGTCGTTAAAACTCACTCATTATTTATATTTACAGAAGAAATATTTATGGATATCACATGAAGCCTATCATGTTCAACAAATTCTTCATTAATTAACAATAGTGAAAGGCAAAAGTAATATTTTAATAATAACTTTGAATTTGCCACTTATTATTTTATGTATTAAAAAAATTTTACAATAAAATTAAAACCGTACAAAATAATTGATATACTGTTCTAGAGTTTCTTCGAAAAGAAAATCATATTAATTAACATCAATTATGTACATCTTTTTTAAATTAACATCAATAAACATAGTTTAATGCGAGGAAATTAATTTAGAAAATGTCATATATTATGTAATAATACAAAAGGGAAAGAAGAGAGATCATATTGACTCTAAAAATAATTTTATTCATATGTATTAAATACGTCTATAAAGTACGTCTTATATGCCATATAAAGTTATCGTGCCAAAAATATCGTGTGCATCTTTCAGATAAGCCAAGAATGGAATAGCGCATCCGAGAGTGGAGTGCTTTTTAATTAAACACGCGCTACGCACAAAGCGCAAGTCGGTGCATTGTGCGTCCGCGACCCTTCGCCGCGGCAGAGAAGCGGCAAAGCGCGATAGATAAATACGCACACCACGGGGTGGACGTGGGAAAGGGTTATAGGATGAAGGAAGAGAAAAGAGGGAGAAGAGCGCGCAAGGCGTAGACTCTCGCGCGCCAATAACGACGGCAGATATAAAGACGCCGCCACCATATGGTCCCCGCGATCCGATGCAACGTTGCATAATCTGCAGCGCTGTCCTCGACGACAGAGGCCAGGCAGGCGTGTCACGCATCTGTCTATCCGCGCATGCCGCGATGCATGCGGTGCATGCGGTGCACGCGGTACATACAACTCGTATCTCTGCCGGCTAGTGATGCACATTTAAGGATTAGAATAGGAATTCCTCTATTTTTTTTGCAGGCATAATAGAAATCCTCGTACTTTTTTTTAAGTAAAGCATGCTATTGATATTAAAATCATTAATAGAAAGAAGCGATAGGCATTTTAAGCTATTTAGCGACAGCTATTGACATTTAAGTTATGTGAGCTTAATAACTGTGACTCGGGTATGAGAGAAGGTCCAAATTGCTAAGTGAAATATTGAATTTGAACACTTCCTAAAATTGATTTTAATATTTACTGTTCAGTGACAGATATTTAATCACCCAATAAATTATCAAAACATAAAGCTCACACATACAAACGTACTGTTACACTCCTACATTAAAATCATACCAAAATCATCGCATCCGTTAAACTTAAATTTAAGGCCACACTTATTTTGCGGGAAGTAACTCTCTCTTAATGTAAGAACTAAAAATAAGATTGCAGAAGAAAAATTGTATGTGGCTTAATGATATTATTTTTAATTAATAAATTTTTACGAAGTAAACATGTGGAAGAAAATAAAGGGCTCTGATTCACACGATCGAACTTCTCAGTCGTTGGAATTAGGATAAGGTCAGTCCCAATGACCTTTATTCACTTGATCCTTGGACCGTTCATGATAGCGTTCTTCATGGTGCCCAATATGGACATCAGTTGCCCTAGTTGCATCGAGCATTATCCTTAGCCTTCATCAACCATACATGGAGAGACCGTCGTGTGTGTCCCCTTGTGCCATTTATATCATATGATAAATAAGGCCACAGAGAAATGAATCGCCCACGTGAGATGACTCATTAAGAAGCGCACTTGCATTGAATTTTCACGAAAATATATGTGTTTTGGTATATCAAGTATGATTTCATAGAATAATTTATTACTGATGTATACTAACAAATATATGTTATTAAAAATTCCCCCTCTTCAAAGAAAATATTCTTAAAAATTATTAAAATATCTTTAAAAGGCAGCTTTCAAAATTAAATTCAAGAGAGAGATATTCTATTATATATTTTACGAGAAATCACATTATTCTTTAATTTATGTAATTAATGACATATACTTAGTTATATTTCAATCATTTTTAGAAAAATTACGCCTATCGCTTCATTGTAATATATATAACAAAAAATTTGTACACCTATTGTATATATTTTAATAAAGAGAACGTATAGTAAAGCGATAGGCATAATTAATTTAAGAAATTAAAATTTATTAATTAATTTAAAAAGTTTGTGTTATTAAAATAATTAACAAATATAATTAAATGTATTTAAATATAACATTCTAAATAAAAATGTTTATTTATACTACTCTAGTCTAAGTCGTACAATCTCAGACTATACTCCGATGAAATTCGATCTCGATATAACGATCGTACAGCTGTCATTTCCGCTGAATACGATCTGCGTTTATGATCGCGCATTACACTGAAAGGATATACCGTGCGGTCGCATACCGACATCTTGCGCAAAGTCACCGACTAATTGTAAGAGGCATCATCGCATTCAATGTCGAACCCGTGTCGGCAGATCTCTAAGTTCCGTCCGCTGATTATGAGGACGGAAATAGAAGAGAAGAGAGAAAAGATAGATAAAAAAAAAGAAAAAGATAGAGAAGTCGGTCCAGCGCGATTAGGTCCCTTTTCTAAATGCGGGAGATACCTCGCCGCAACTCCACGCGATTTCCCATGGGACCCGTTGCCGTGGCATTCCATGGCTATGCATAAACGGGTTGGCATGATCCGCGCGCTGAAGGGAAGAGTAGTAAATTATCACTATAATAACCCCGCGGAAGCGGATTGAATTTCTCACACGCTCTCTCTCCCGCGCCCATCTCTCCATCTACCTCTCTCTCTTTCGGCGCCTATTTCGCTTCCTCCTACACTACCTCCTCTGCCACTAGAAGCCTCTTTCTCTCCTTTTTTTCTCTCTCTTCCACCGTCGTCGTCACTACCGCCGTTTACGCCGTTCGCGGTGTTTACACGCGGCGGCGGTTTTATGGGAATGTTAAATGGGTGACATTCCACCCTCCCAACGGAGGAGAGGAAAGCGCGGCTCGTCGGCCGAGCGACCGGCCAGAGAGCCGTCTTTCTCGATGCTCGTCATCTCGTAGCGAAGTTTATTCCGCGACCACCGCGCTTGCCGATTACAGGTTCCTGACGATCGTGTTGCCTTCGTGGAAACCAAGCCTACCGACCTACCTACCGGTCGTTTGCCCGCTTTGATCGATCTGCCGCCACTCCGTTATATTGAAAAGAAAAGGAAGATAATGGAATCGGTAAATTTAATTTTTGGACACGATATCTTGAATCTCAAGGTAGGAATAGTTAATGTACAAAAAGAGGAGCTAATTCTCCATAGTGGAAAAACATTGTGTATTTGTGTGTGTGTGTGTGTGTGTGTGTGTGTGTGTGTGTGCGTGTGTGTGTGTAGAAACGGTCTATTCAAATCCTAGTTAAAATTTTGTGTTGAATTTTTAACATATTCGAATGCTAATTTAACATATATTATTTAAATTATGTTATTTAAATATTTTGTCAACTAAATTGATATTCAATATTTTTTAGTATCAAAATAACATAATTTATGAATAAATAAACAGATAGTATTATATGTTTTAAAACGTAAATTTTAAGATAAATGAATAAAATCAAATGTTAATTTAGCATATTATAAATGTTAATTTTACTGAAAAAATATGCTTCCATGGTTTGCTTAAAATCGCGTGTCAATATTACCTTTTTTTATGTGAAAAATCAATTTCAAATAGTGGGTTCAGTATCAAGATTATTAGCACTGAGCTAAATCGTAAATGCATACGAAAGATTTATTTTATCGTTTAATTATTTGTCGGTTAGTACACTGTTAGATTTCAAAGAAGCAATGGCCAATTCTTTGTATTAAGTAATATTTTGTTATTTTTAACTGATGTGTCAAAATGTAAATCAATTCATTTCTATGATAGTTTCAAAGTAAACAATGTCATTAATGTATGTTATGTACTTAGTAAATAATAAACTAAATTTAAATCAAATTTAATGCATTGTCTTGTTAAATAAGTTAAATTGTTTAACTTTAATTGTTTTAGTTGAATTTAATTAACGATATATTAGTAGAAGCAGTGGCGACTTATAGAAATTATTAAAAATATTCAAATTAAATATAATTTGACATTATGAATTTAACAGTGCATGGATACAATTTTAACGTAAAGTTGATAAAAATATTTATTCTATTTATTTGGGAAATGTGTCGAACGAGTCAGTTTTAGATGGGAAATTAATGAAAAAGATTAAGTTATACTATTATGCAGATGTCTCATAACGTGTATGATTCAATAGATCCTACTAGACAAATTAGAGGTTAATAAGAGGCAGTAATAATGACAGAAGAGACTCCCGCTGTTTCTCTACGCGTATCGAACATCAGCCGTAAACTTCTCGCAGCGTAGTATCGACCTTCGCTCACGGCGAAGGTTGTCCCGGCGCGGATAATGCGCGCCGAGTTCCACAGGTGATAAAGTTCAATTACGCGCTCCTCTATCCTTACGGCTGTTATCGAGGCGAGGCGTACATTCAGGGATGCACAACGGATTTAAGCGGAGGCTCTAGCGACTCGGTACTCTCGCTATGAAGCAATTATACGGTTCCGCGAATCCCGCGTGAGTGCGTGCGATTGTCAACAGCCTCGTAACTCCTTGTCGCTTTCAGAGCTGCAGCGAAGAGGAGCGTTCTCCATTCTCCAAGCGTGTCAAGTCTTTATCTCCCTCTCTTTCTCTTTTTCTCCGCGGCCGATGACGTGCGACGTGCTAACAATGCTACGATATGTCACGGTATTTGAGATGCTTAAAAGGAATCGAAACGCAATGATGCTAATAAAAAATAATAATTTCTAGAATGTTTACTAAAATCTAAAAAAAAATTTCTAGAATGTTCACTGAAACCTTGTAAAAATATTCTCTGAGAATTCCGAGATTTTTCAGGTATTTTTGTTCAAAATTCCAAGTAAGAGAATTTTTTAATGTGCAACTGTGAAATAAATTGAAGTACAATATAAACAAATTATATATTAAAAATTAGTAGAAAACAGAGATTCCATGAAACTATACCTATCATTTTTTACAATTGAAGCTTTTGAAAATTGTTAATTTTCCAGATTTCTCCAAATAGTAAAAACTCCTGATTTTAAATTACTGTTCTGTATCACTTTAATATCTTATTTGAATCTCAATTATATTAGGTTCAGAATCTTAAAACTCTCTCTTTCACATTTTTAAAATATTTATAATTTTGTAACTGATATCAGTGATACCGACACATCTCCTAACACCAATCAATAATTTATTATATATTAATACTGACATATAGGCACCAAGCGTCCACACCGATACCGATACCATGTGCATCGATATTGCATACCGATATATCAGACTGACCGGCATTGCGCATAGGCGGGCTGCTATGTACGCGTACGCGTGACGTCGTATCTTCCTCGATCTCTCGTTTCTTCCGTCGTTGTAATTGCGAACTCTCTCGCGGCTCTCAGAGAGCGGTCGGCACACCGCCGCCGCCGCAGATGAGTTATATCGGCGCTGCCCGGGCTCGCACGGTGGCCTGCCGTGATGGGGCTCGTGTACCGAGGTGAGAGTGTTCACCGGGCCTGACACCTGACGGCCGTCGGCCACAGAAAGGAGATCGTCCGTTCTAACGCTCGTCCGCACGCCATTTACAACAGGTGACGGAAATTATCCAATAAATAAACAAATAAATAGAAGAATTTTCAACACACCGCCCAAACGAGTATTTTCCTGGATGGATCGCTTTCACAACACATTCTTTGATCTATACGTAGTATACACATGATTTACACAGTAATGACTATCCGGTTTATATTAAAAGCAGAACAAGATTAAAAGAAACAAATATATCTGAGAAGATACAATTTACGTTAAGTACAAAAATTATAAATTATCTTCTTTAAAAGAGGATTCCGATTTAATTATTAAGAAAATTGGGTCTAGGTGAAATTAATTTTCACATATAATATACTTTCTAAAACTTTTAGAGTGAATCTCACTCCAAAGAGTAAAATCTCACTCTTAAAGATTGAAAATTGAGCCACTCTTCTTCAATTTCACACTTTCTTTAGTGAGATTCTACTCCAAAGAATTTAAAAAATAGCTTATAATGTGGTGAATAAAAGATGTCATAGACTAGAAAAACGTAAAGTTGAAAATAGACGAATCAAAAGATTCCGATTATATCAGAATTCCGGTTATCTCGACTACAATTCTAGTAGATTTAATCAGAAAAATTCTGATTCGTCTATTTTCAATCAGAATTCCAATTAATTCAACCAGACATTTTTTTCAATGCACAAGATTCAATAATGGATAATTTTTGAGCCTTATGTCTATACATTATAAGCTACATTATATGTAAAAAATATCAGGATCCAATTTTCCATATAATTAGAACTGCTTTTTTGTTAATTTATTTTAAATTAAATATGACGAGTTTTTAGCTGCAAAGTCTCAATACGGTTTTTATATGTAAAATAAACTAAGAAAATTGAAAAGAGCCTTGTGGTATAAAATAATATTCAGATTCTACATAATATCGCACTGTCGTTATTACATCCAATTTAATTTGCGCTACGAGAATTCTGAGCGAGTAGATCTCTCGAGTGTAACGCGAGAATCCTGTCCAGATCGTCGCCGGACAGAGGAGTCCGACGTTCCTAAGATCCGAGTAGAATAACGCAACCCTAGTGATTCTCGAATATACATTACCCTCCGGAGGATACGCCGATCGTATCGGCGCAACGTGCGCACGCGTAAGCAAGGGCGGTGCTTTTTCATGTCACTAACGACTCTAGACACTCGCACGCCACGGCTCTGTTACTAACAATATCCTCCTGAATGGATTATTATGCTCCGTCCGTTCCGACACGTATATGCGGCCGTGATATTCCAACCGGGGTGCATTGTGCGCATTCTTTCTCGCCGCGGCGCGGCGGCCCCCGATAAGCAAATCAAGAATGAGCGGGTAGGACCACCACGGTTAGAGGGCGACGGGGACGGGTGCAAGGAAAACGCGTCGATAATCATTCGATTTCAATGCGGCGAGATATTCTTTATGCGGCGAGACGCGCTATCAACCAGCGCGCCTTACATAATGCTCGGTCGAGCACAACCGAGAACAAAGGACGCGTTCTCAGGGACGAATTGTGCTCGTCGGGTGCTTAATGCGCGCTGCTAAGTTGGTCAAGTCGATTTGCGCGAGTCGCCACTCGTAATGATCCGCTGTCCGGGCTAAGCCCCGCGTTGCACATCCCCGCGACTTCGCATCCTCCCGTGTGCGTCTGCACATTTATAAATATTCATGTAGACACCTCAAGGCTCCTCCGCTGCGCGCGTTTAAGGACAAACGCGCGGCCAATATTAAAAGCAGCGGGGTTCGGTCTATAAGTAGAACTACGTCTTTAGTGGATCTAGAACTCATGAAACGTTGAAACAAATCATCTCTTTTGTTTCGAAGTACATGTAAGATAAATGCTTTCAACATGAATATGTTTTGACTAATAAAAGTCTGATCGAGAGTTTGACTTCAATTTCACGGAAAGAACGGTTTTACTAAAGTATCAAAAAATTTAGCTAGAGATCTAAAAATAATTTTGTTGGACTATTAAAATAATTAGAACGCTTAAGCGTTGCTAACAATGCTGCAAAAAGTTTTAACATTCTAGCAAGCAGTTTCAGCGTCTACATAATTACTTTGATAGTTCAAAATTATTTTTAAATCACGATTTAACTAAATTTTTAGATATTTCAGCAAAATCGTTCTTTCCTTATATAACTTGTAAATTCAGTCGTCCAACTTGAATAATGTTCTATAATATTATACGTGTCTAATACATAATCTCTATTATTGAATAGAGTTGAATGGTTTAGAATATTAACATTAATAGCAATAATAACTTTTATTCTTGGATAAAATAAAATTCGTGGCTTGTAATAATTTAACCGTTAACTTATTGTATACTCGCTGTTTTTATTGGTTTTTAAAAATGTATCCGAGCTATTCCAAAAATAGTACCAAATTGATGAAACTTCGGGAAACTCTTCCTTTGTTACCTGTAATATACTGAAAAAAATTTCAAGTAGATTCACTAAACCGTTAGAGAGTAATTATTATTTTAATTATGATGATTATAAAAATTTAATACTAGTACTGGCCAATTAATAACTTATACTAAGTATTAAAAATATTATTAATACTATTTTTAATAGCGCGCGCGCGCGAAAATAAGTGATTAATTGGCCAGTATTAGTATTAAAGTTCTATAAGAGATGTTTTCTTATGGAAAACGCAACTTTGTCGAATGTAATTAGTAATAAAAGTATTGAAGAAATAGTACCAAAAATTTAATTTTTTATACGTGTAGATCCTAAATTACTGGAACTTTTTGCAAAATTAGATTAATTTTCACAACACGGTTTCAGAGAAATTATTATTCATAACAATTTTGCGATATGTATATATGGCTCAATATGGCATATTCTGCCATATTCTGCTGTAATAATATATTTATATTGTTTAAATCTCTTACATTTTAATAAAATCCCACGTTTTAATTCACTTCTTCGGAAGAGACGAAGGTAGAATTCCGATGAACAGAATTGATGAGTCATCGAGTGATCAAAGAAATTTTTGGCGGCGCGCGATCGATCGCAAGGGTCCTCTTTTTTTTCCGCATCGATCAGAGATCCAGCTACCTTTCCCAATTGAGTCGAAATTCAATCTCGAACTTATAAATAGTCACGCGGCCGAGAGTGAAGATACAATAGGGCGCGACGCGACGCTAGCACACACTTAAGCCGCCACAACGCTCGCGCGGCGGCGACGGCGGTTTAACAACCAGGTCAGTGTTTTTCGCTCCAGTTGTGTTGATATGTATAATCTCGGTAATTATATACTATCTCGGCGGTGAGGATTTGCCCATCGGGCCGCGCGCACTCGGCAATGAGGTACCCACATTTTATTTCGTGCTCCAATCACAGCTGATTGGCACTGACTGTTATTTGTCGAGCGTGAGCCGAAAGGAGCAAGGAGGAGGTGGAGAGAAAACAGACATTCTGCTTATTTCTCCGATAGCTCACTCCTACGTGTTCCTTCGCAGTCTCTCGGGGCACAACTCCTCTTCTCTCGCTTACGCGAGCGAGAAACCCTCGGACGTTAAACATACCGAAGGGATAACACTGTCGGAGCGGGGTTGAAATTGCCCGGCGTGCGCTCTCTCTCTCTCTCTCTCTCTCTCTCTCTCTCTCTCTCTCTCCCCTCTCTCTCTCTTTCTTTCTCTCTCCTTCCGTTGTGTGTTGAATTTCTACTGAAATAATTATTGTGCTCGTTAAAGCGCCGATAAGTATTATTACTGGAATTATCGGCCCGCTGTCCGCATTTGCCCCGCCGCGTGGAAATAAAATTATAACGACCTCGTTATAACTGACTATAAACAACGTTTCGATCTTATACAGCGAACTCATAACGATCCTCGTGCGATACGGTCTCAGCGACGACGTGACGAAAGCGACTTTCGCCTGCCAATATGCAGCTTGCAGCAGAATCGCATATTGTCGATATTGTCATGAGACTTTATTTATGTCGTATCAATTCTCTCTTTACGAGATTTCCTGATGCTATAGTTTAGATATAGAGTAACAATATTTCTTCTTTTTTTTCATTTCTAAGTAATAACTTATAATTTATTAATCATAAAACGCATACTTATGCGATTTCGAAATCACAATAGCGATTTCAAATACGCTAAAGATACTTGAGATCCATACTTGAGATGGAAGAAATTCTCAAAATGCAAATATCCGATACAAACTAAATAGAGTAATGGAAGACATACGATGATTAGGTATCCTAATCATTCTGGCCTTTAAATCACAATTACATTAGTACGACTAGTAGCATGTTGATGCGCATTTACGGTGGCCGCACATCGTTGCATCATTCATGAGGTTCATTGAGCTCGTGCCAGTTCGTGTTCCGGGCCCGCTGCTGCTGTTGCTGCTGTTGAGCTCGCTTGAAATATGCTCGAAAAACCGGTCAAGAAGATGCTGTACCCCTGATTAGCGTCCATTCATCGGACAAGGCAGAGGTCCTCTGCCTTCGCGCTTTCGTTGTCCCTTTCTCTTGTCCCCCTCTCTGCTTTCCTCACACTACTATCGACAGGTCCCCTTTATAGTCGCACCTTCGCCCGCATCCATAGTGATTTGCACACCGCATCAATGCAACGCGTCGGGAGCGTATACATGCATTACGCTCGATCCGGTCGTTAACGACTTCATCAACGACTGGCTGATAGCGTAAAGGACGAGCCGAAGACACGGACGAAGATAGCTGTCGTGCATGAAAGAAGCATCTTCCGGCGGACACGCTCGCACACGAAGGGAAAATAAAAGGGCCTAGCTGTGTTTGCCGAAGGACACGATCGGCTTCTTGCTCGCCCTTCGCGATCTTTGCCATCTCTTTGGTATCGGAATTCTACGGATACCTTTGTGTTAATATAACCTTCACTTCGAGTCAAGTATGCATGTGTCGAATCAAGTTGCGTATGCGAGTTAAGGCTTTTCTTCTCTTCTCTTCTCTTACTTTTATAATAAAATTGTTATCAAACTCTGATTCAAAGTAAAAGTACAGTGAAACAAAATTTAATAAATTTTAATACATATTTCTTTGAATAGTATTAACAATAAATAAAACTTACAAGTAAAAAGTTCACTTACAGTAAACAAATATTTATTCAATAAAAATGATAATTAAATCAAATTAATAATTTTTGTATTAAATAAACATATGTTTACATTTAGTAAATATTTACTTGGAACTATTTAAATAAGTATTTATTAAAATTTAGTATTTTTTCAGTATACCAAAAAATAATTATTTTTTTTCAAATAATATTTATCTACTTATAGCAGTAGAAACGATAAAGAAAAAAATATTAATTTTTAATTTATAAATATCGTTATAAATCATAAATAATAGGGTCGCTTTGTATTTGAAGTTATCCAAGAAAAGAGAGGATTATTCTAAATGACGATTCGAGTTAAATTGTATTTTGATATGAAAGAAGCAATCAATTACTGTAAAGAAACTGAAAATCCGCAACGAACGTTCGGCGATGTTACATAACTCATGTATGCTCGTTAAGAACTGATTTTACGGCCGCTGTTGCGAGTGAAAGTCGGGCTAGTCAAAGAACTGCGGCAAAAAGGCGATGCATATCTCGAGATATTCATACAGATCAGCATAATTTTTCAAAAGAATTTCGTTCGTTAAGGTCACACAACGAGATATCTCAATTAGATATCTCTGGCATTAGATATCTTAACTGTAATACTACTGCTTAATTAGTAAAATTGGAACTACAAAAGTGGAACTACAATTACAAAGTATAATTAAAACAATACCACTTTAAACATGAAATTTTTTACAATCATTTTTTAAATGTTTGCCTTAAAATGGATTAAAAGAAGAAAAATTTATAATTTAACTGATTTCTATTTGTATTCAATTGTTCATTGTAATATATTTATAAATATTATATATAAATATTTGTGTTCTAAATATTATATTAATTATACACTGCAATGCAACAAGTAAAAATAGTTACATTTTATATAATTTTCTTACATAAAATCAACTATAAAAATGATTATAAAAACGTTACAATATTAAGTCAATTTTATTGCAAATATACGACTCTCAACGCTTCTACAAAAAAAACTATTAACTCCTAACTTTATTATTATTTATTATTTACATAGATACTCATTTTCGTTGACTCGTTAATTTCTCATTCTCTATAATTTTTATTTCCTTACCACGCGGTATTGCCCTATAAAGATTTAGCGCCGTACTGTAATTAGACTATCGTTACGAAAATCGCCAGAAAGCACTCCCCGGAGGAAAACTATCGTTATAATTCACTTTTATTACGAGCGGCTCAGTGGTGATTCTCAAGTCATACGTACGACTATAAACGCGCAATCGAAAGCTGAGAACGACCGACCGGACTTTAAAGGGTAGACCGACGTATCGAACGAGGCGGCTGCAGCGGCAACCAACGACCATAGTCTTATCCGGCCGAATGAAAGAAGAAGGCGATGCGGACGGGCGATAAAGAGCGAGATGGGCGAAGCGATAGATAAATATATCAAAGCGGATCGGAATGCGCGTCTCATTGAAACGAAGGAGGAGGGCCTGACTGACCGACCGGCTGGCCGATCGGGTGGTGGTGTTGGGTCCACCGTCGGGCCCCTTAGAAACGCGCGCCATGAGAAATTGCCGGTTTTCCCACGAAGCGCTCGACGAGCTACCGGGACCGCAATGCAGCGTAGCCGCTCTACAACGATGCAGTCGCGCTCGCAAATGCGCCTAAAGCTCTCCCTGAACGTCTACTAGCTCTCTCCCTCTCTCTCTCTCTCCCCTCTCTCCTTCTTTTCTTTCTCTCTCTCTTTTTCTCATTATCTTTTCTCATCTTTCCTTCTCTGATACTATTCTTCTCTCTCTCTTTCTCCGTCGTTTGTTCCTCTCTTCCGTACGGTTGTATCGGAAATATAATTGGCGCTTTGCAAATCCATTAACCGGCCCCGTGTGGCAAGTGGCGTTACCACGGCATTACCACCGCTGGGACCCCTCCCGTCCCTACGCACTAATTCATAGTTTCATGCCTTCCCGCTGCTTAAAGACTTAATGAAGGCCGCACACGCACACTTGACGACTAGCCAGCGTATATGGACGCGCACGCGTGTGCGTGCAGAAAAACGATACTACTTCCGTTGAGGAGCACGTCAAAGTGTTACAGCGTTTGTATACTAACGATATCTCGCGGTCTATCGCACTTCTCCTTTTTTCTAATAATATAATGTCCGCAAGAAGATCACGAGATAATAAAATTAATATGTCGTGCTCACCTGAAACAAACTTACAGGATATGACTAGAAGCATCGCTAATTTCTTTTTATCGATTATGTGGATACGTATCTATAATACAAATATGAATCTGCCATTTTTGAATAACTTTGTTTGACGTATCAAAGCAATTCGTTCGGAGAATGAATAATGAATACGAAATAAGAGTAGAAATGATATTCTAATCTTTTATAAAGTTAGAAAAATATTGAATATGCGTTGATCTATATAATCTGTATGAGCGAAAACTTGTCATTCATGAATAAACATGTTTATTAATTTTCTTATGTAACGATTTAAATAAAATACTTTCTGTCTGCGTTATTTATGTACATGAATGGCATATATAAATAACGAATGTAATTAAATTTTGTATTTCATCGTAAGAGCTGTTACGGTTAAATATATAACGATATCTAGCATTGCCACCTCGTCATCTACGTTAAAACTTTATTTTTACTTGTACACCATTCCGCTTGACGGCTCATACAGCGATGTTTGCGCGAAAGTCGCTCATCCGCGATGCCATGAGGAGGATTGGCTAGATAGAGAGGATGTATTTGAGGCTACCATTAAGGCTGGTGATTGATAATGCCCGCAGACTCGTTCTGCGCCATCGCGTCCGTCCGATCAAGGTCTCCCTGGGTGCGCACCGATCGAGCAAAAAGCGAAAAGGGCGAGGCGGTCGGTTGGTGGGCACCGACGCAAACCGAGCTGCAAAAAGCGAAAGAAACCGCATCTCGGGCTGCATTGTCACTGGTCGCCTCGCCACGAAGCCTCCCCTCCCATTTTTTTGCATCCGCGCCAGGCAATTACCGCTAACACCGGCAGACGGCTCGGACTCGTGATTATCGGCGAAAGTGATAAACCGATTTCTCTCGGGGCGATCGCCGGCATTCCCAGATCTTTGATCTTTGATCACGGTTAGCGCGGCTGACTTAGCATCATCGAGAGGGTTGCTTTATATCACTCCATTGTTAAAAAGAACCGTCGTCATTGATAATTTTGTATTGAAGTAATATTACATTTAATATAATTTAATTTATTCATATAACACGTAGATTTCTAATAAAAAGTTTTTCTATCTCTCTGTTTTTGGTTCATTTTTCAATTAAATTTAACCTTCCGTCTGCAATCTAGGTCTTTTGGCACAAGCAAAATTTTATTCTCAAGTTTCTCCGAAATAAAGAGGAGAACGAAGTCCAGTTCTCCTAGAATATGTTATTGAAAAACTATTTGGTAATGTATAATAATAGAGATATTGAAAAATAACCCTTTTTCCACATTTTCGTGGATCTCTGTCGGTAATGATACGTACTGCTCGTGGATGAGAAATTTTTGTGATATACAATAAGTATTTTTAAGTATTCTGAACATTTCATTGATATGTGAACATTCAGTGAAAATTCTACTGTTCCGGAATATTCGGCACATTGGCTACGGTTACACCGTGCATTTAGGCCGCGGCCTATATAATAGATGTCTTTGTTTATCCTGTATATTAAACAAAGACATCTATCGTATAGGTCGCGGCCTAAATGCACGGTGTAACCGTAGCCATTGGAAATGTAACTTGAATATTTCTTTTGATGTCAAGATAGAATGACTAAAAATATCTATTAATCATAAGAAGTCGGCAATATATCGGTCATATTGGTGAACAAATCAAATTTAAAATCTAAAAGTAATATACCGCGCTGTGTTCTTGTGGTTGACAGACGTTATTATTAAAATAACGACAGTAATATAAAAATAGCATCAGTCGTCGTTTCTAGTGACAGTAGATACACGAGCGAGTTATAACAATAACAGGTGATCCTGCGTAGCGAATCGGCGCAAACGTCACGACGGGGACATCCAACTTTTCGTTAGCGGGACGTCGCGGAATGTCGTGCGTCAAAAGGTGGGCTTCAGCGAGTGCTATTACGAGAACTGCTAGAATAAACAGGCGCTGTTTCTTTCGAGCGTTAGGCGTTAAGAAGGCATTAACAGCGCGCGACCTTGCACCTTAACACGCGCGTTACCTCGTAATAGCGCGCGCGATTCATAATAGTGAACGCCGCGCTACGGCGGCGGTGACGTGTGAAAGGAAAATTACGGAGATAAAGTAGACGTAGCGGCGCTAGCGGAGGAGAATCCTCCTCTTCGTTATATCCTCGGGATAACGTCATAATGCGTCGTGGACGTGGAAGCAAACGATCGAGGAAAGAGCGCGCACGGGAGGCGCGCGGAACGACGCGGTACAAAGAGACAAAACGGCAAGTTCCGGCGGCCTGCGCACCGCTTCCTTCGTGCATGGGGATGACAATGCATCTGCTAACTAGCGAAATGCTAATATTTACTTAACCTCGACGTAGATGGAAAGGAAAGTAGTGCTCCTTTTCTCTCTTTCTCTCTCTCTCTCTCTCTCTCGATTCGATGAGGATCTAGCAAAGACGTATGCTGCAACGACAAAGAGGAGAGGAACGGAGAGAAGTGACGCAGCAGCAAAGTGCACTGCGTATCCTCGGTGGTATTTTCCGTCGGTAGAGATCGGCCAACATAAGCTTGCTGCCTGCGAGCGACATCGAGAAAAACATTAGACGAGTATACCCGCGCGCGATGATTCGGCGGCTTTCGCGTTTGCTAGCGAGCGTATCCGTGCGGGCACGCGAAGCCGTGGAAAAGCAGTCATCAAAGCGGCCTCTTCTTGCTCATCTAGCCTAGTTTACAGTGTCCGCGATTTATTTGTCCCTACGCGAACCTTTCGCCGCACCGCGTGTAACGCTCGGTCGAAGTCGCCGCAGGAATTCATTCCTCGACAAGTCGTACGAGTCTTTGCTAATCTGTTCAACGTTCAGCATTAGACTGCATATAAACGAACATAGTTATGTCAAAGAGCGTTCAAGAATAAACGTGATGAATTGCATTTTATGTTTCCTAAGTCCATTCTCGCGGATTTGAATAAATCATTGCCACAAACAGAAGTTACTTTATACATTAAGAAAAAAATAATATGCGATAGAATTTCAGTAAATTTTATGAAATTGACGAGTCCATATAGGGACTGGTACCCATTTACGTAAAATTTACTTTACTTTTCTGATACATGAGGAATCATCGTATAACTGTACTGTAAAATACTTTTTACATTTCGTAAAGTAAATTTTAGAATTGTTCGTGTTTACAGTCTTGTAAGGTAAAAACTCAATCGTTTTTCTCAGTGTAAGATAATTTTGAAGCACAAGATGCGTCTTCTACTTTTTTTGGAGATCCTATCTCTACTACATTATAAATAAGTAATTATTAGACTTTCATTAAATCTTTCTTAATAATGGGGTTCAGATAATATTAATCAATGTGGATTTTTTTTGGCACAAACAAGCGAAATTACACTTTCAAAATTTTTCGAAATAAAGAGGGTGTGGTGTTCAGATCTCTCTCTTAAAATATTTTGTTTAAAAAACTATTTGATAATGTAATTATGTTGAAAATTAACCCTAAATTTTTCCACATTTTTTGAAAGCCTAGAACAGTAAAAAAAAAACAGATTGCAGACAGAGGATATTACATCAATTTTAAGTTGCTTTACAATATTTTATAAAAAAATCTCCATAATTATTCTCCTTTTTATATAGCTTGATTTCTTTATTAAAGAACTATAATTATAATGCTAATCGAGAGCAGTATCTTGCAATATAAGGAAATATACTATTCTACTTTTCTCTTGATGACAACTGAAATGCAGGCAGTCGACAGATGATCCGAAACAATGTTCTCCACATCTACTAGATGTGTGTACATCTAATACAAGTTCACATCATCGCATCGGCATTAACCAGGATGCGAAAATCGCCGAGGCTGGATTCCCGGATAAGTATCCTCAGTTGAGACTAACGAGCCGCCTTTAACTTCAGTCATCCGCGAGCGAAACAGCCGTCGACACGTCACGTTCCATCGGCACGTTTTACGAGCGCGCGGCGAACGCTTAGAATTTCGAGAGGCATGCGAAAGATTGTTTTCTGGATCCTTGGCATGGCTAAGCGACTAAACGAGAGAGGAAAAGAGAGAGAGAGAGAAAGAGAGACAGATAGAGTGAAAAGGGACGAAGAGGAGGTGGACTCGCAAGAGGTTTTCCTTCGGGTCTAGGAAACGTCCGGATATGATAATAAGCGAGGCTCGCGCCAACGTTGTACGTCGAGCACGATCCGAACCCCTCGGGGCTACGTACCGGGCTCTCGTATCAACGGAGAGAACCAGTCCTCTTCCCTGAAGTCGCTGTCACGACCACCGGGAACGTCTCTGTTCCGCGGAACGTCTTTTAAATCTCCTTGCGCCGCGCCGCGCCGCGGCCGTTGCGAGAGAGGGTCACGCCTCTTCGATCCGTTCCGCACAATATGCACCCAATGCTGGAGATGCTCGCATCACCGAGAGGGTAGGAAGATTTCTAGTAAAACCGACTCACTCGTTCGTTCGCCCGTCCGCTCACCACACGATGATATTATTCTACGTAACGAACGCAGTCAGTACGGAGCCTTGAGAAACGCGAGTAAGTACCGGTAAGTCGGTCGACGAGACATGATCATTCTCGATCAATGAAATGCGTCATCAATAAATCAGACTAATTAGAAAACATTAATCAGCAAACGGTCGATTTTAATCCCAGCCATTAAAATGTTTACAGATTGTAACATAAATTGTATAATTATTTAACGGTGCTTAATATTTTTTATCCATAGTAATGTAATGAGTGATTTAAGAAATGATTTAAATAATAAATTATCTATCGTCGTGAAAGTTAAAAAAGTGAAAATACTTCGTGTAAAGGAAAAGGAGATAGTTAAATAAAAATAATTTTTTTAACGCACACGGTTTTGTCATCATCTTACATGTTTCACGTAGATATGAATTTAAAATAAAGGAGTTTTCACGGAATAATTTTCGTAAATCGCAAATTAGCACAATGGCGCAAACGAGTGGGCGGTTGCCACACTTTGACGAGTGGTGCCGTGCCAAAGCAATTAGGGAAAGCACGAGAACGATGCGCGAGAACAACGCGAACGAAGGAAGGCGGTCACGAGCGCGTCTTCACGCGCCGCGAAGTCTTCAATTGCGCAAATATCTCGGGGAGCCTCCGATGGAAGGAATTAACATAATGCCGGGAAGCATTAGGCCAGTGAGCGCAAATTGTGTGGCGGGCATGAAGCTCAAAGAGGCAATGGGATGTAAGATGAAGAAAGAGGAGAAGAAGAGTTAGTAAAGAGAGAAAGAGGAAACCGAAAAAGAGAATCGAGAACGATAGGTAGGTAGGTAGGTAGGTAGGCAGGTAGGTAGGTAGATAGGTAGATAGGTAGGTAGGTTGGTAGGTAGAGGTAAGTAAGTTGGTAGGCAGAGGAGACAAGGAAAAGTTCCTAGGGTAGTTAGCGAAACGAGGATACCTCGTATCCGACAAACTTGATCGTGACAAACGCGTCTCGCTTAACTGCCGCTAATCGGTGCCGGTCAATGGAAATAGATGCGTCGGAGTCTCGCTCTGGATCTCTACTCGCCATAGACTCACAAGGGTGTTCATTCAGGCGATCCAGACTTATACGAGCAAAACTTATATAAATTATCTATCACGTTGTTCTCATTTGGAGAAAATTAAGTTTCTGTTTGCAAAAATGCGTACTATTCGTTTTATTTATCTTTCATTGTATAATTGTACGAAGAAAAATGTGCAAGATGTAAATATAATTAAGCATTGAATTTTATAAATGATATATTGCAAATTGTTATACTTATAATCTATTAAAAATTAAAGAAAATGTTTTTTAAAATATATGTAATAAATTTTTCATTGTTTTTAGGATGCTTATTGGCATCTAATTATTAATATCCTTCTAAGATATTTATTACAGCATCAATATATTATTAAATTGCTTGTCAATTTAATATCAATATGATATTACTACTCTAGTTCTATTCATGATTGTGTTTCAAGATTGAAAAAGATTTCGAGGCGCAGAATCGGATATGTATATAAATTCACACTGAAATATTTAAGCTAAGATTTTGACAAAAAAAATAGGATTATTTCTCTTAATTAAAAATTTTTATAATTTTTCTCTCGACTTCACTCTCTTCTCGAATCGATAGGCACGCTCATTATCGCGCTCCTATCTCACGGTAATAAATGTTATAAGGAAATGGTAAAATCTGATTTTAAGACTAAACATAATGAGCGCAATTAACTCTCAATGTGTTTCGTTTTATTGGCCTGCATTATCAATACTATTCGCCTTAGGCGGATCAGTATTGCGTACGTTTAATAGAACGTAAATTCTGTGCATGTGTCGTTAAAAAGGAAGGAAAAAAGAAGGAAGCGCGATACGAAAGTCATGGCACGCGGCAGAAGAACACCAAGTTGCGCACTAAGATGTCGTTCGATAACATAAAATCTGAGACTTTATCGTCTTGAATGAATCAGTCTACGTTGTATCCCGCGCGCGCGCGCGCGAAAATGGTGATAATTCTTTTTTTTTTATCAATTAACATAATTGGATGAATCAAAATTCGAAGAAGTAATTAATAGTAGAAAAATGAAGAATTCTTGTTTCATATGTTCTTATTTTTTAAATGTTTGCAGTCAATCTGTCTTTCACAGTAAAAAAATAATCTGTCTTTCACAATAAAAAAATATTAAATATATATATTAAATGCATTAAACTCATTATGGATGTTTCGAACGTAATTAAATAAAATTTAGACCAAATTGAATCGCACCTTTTTCTGTTCAGTCGATACCAATTAAACATTATGTAACACCACGTTTTATATTACATTTATGTTCTGCAAAATTATAACATTAATATATGTTACTTTTAGTTGATGTTGACTGATTAAATAGACATTTTTTCATCGTCTTTCAAAATAAATTCGTCCGTAATACTTCATTATTACATTTCCCTCATAATTATATTTAATTAAAAAAATTTTCTCTCAAAATTATTATTAAAACAATGTAATAAACGTAAAAATAAAAATTTATTTGTTAAAAAAAAGAGGTCATTCTGATTTTTATGTCCTCAATCGATCTCATGGTCGCAGGTGAACCGATTCGCGCAACACGCGCTAACGGTAGGCCGGCGCGCGATCCATCGAAAGTCTGTTTTATCCGAACGCGAAAGTGTTGCGTGAAAAACAGGTTATTACTGGTTATTATGGGTAGTTACAGGTGGTTACAGGTAGTTGGGGGCAGAGCGTCGGTGCTCCTTCGCACTTCCTAAAGGCCGTTCCTCGACCGGAGCACTGAGTGCACCGCGGCACCGACACTCCTTCCTTTTTCATGACGCAACGGCATCGCGCTCCTTCTTCTCGTAAAGCCGCGACGTTGATTTTTGCGGTTCGGTGTCCAATATCGCTATTGTGCGATGACGCTGTACGTTTTCGCGGTGTAACTGACCTGTCTCGGACAAACCCTAGTTGCCGCACGCAGTACGCGAGAAGAGAACCGCAGACCCGTTCCGATTCTTTCTTTTTCCTTTGGCGCCGTCTCGCCGCCTAACTGCAATCCAAATACTGCTCGCGTTGCGTTGGAAAAAGAAACGAGCACGCGGTAGCAAACGCCACGAAATACCGAGCGAAAAAGTGAACGTTTCGCCGAAAGCATGGAAGTCTCGTAACTATATAGGAATCTGATTCTTGTTAGATAAAAAAAAATAATTATAATAAAATAATGAGAAAAGATAACATAAAATTTCCTAGGTAGCACACAACATCTAGAACGACTATGAATATTTATACATTTTTAAAACATTCTATGAATATTTTTAAAAATTCTGTGCTATATGGAATTATAGTTAAAAAATAGAAAATTTATGGACTTTGTACAATATGAGTCATTACCTAAGTTTCAAATCTTAAGTTGTAATAAGTTGATCAATCAAATGTGAGAAGAATAATCAACTACCTCGTATGATTGGTCAATTTTTTACGACTTAAGATTTAAAGCTTAGATAATGCCTTGTAAAAAGCCCATTATATATAATAGTTTCCCCGCGCATGTATAACTTTTTAATATTATTTTCAAATTACATTTTTAACATAACATTTATTCACTACTAAATTTGAAATTTGTAACAATGTTTTCTAATTTCAAAGAAATGTCCAATAAATGACTTTTTTCGTTGCATTACTTTTCAGATGATACTTTTCAGATTTCCGAGTACGGCTCATAAACCCTCGCTCGCGGGTCAACGATCTCACGAAAGCGGCCAACGTCCGCTTCCATCGAATCCATCGAATTTGCAATCGAATTTGCGACGTCGTTGCTCGTCGCCCGTCTCGGCACCGATCACCCGAGAATCAGCTCGCGATACCGAGCAACAAGTGCACGACGGAGAGAGACGACACGGAGAGCGAGCGGTAGTAAATCTGAATCTCATTGCGCGGTCGTTTATTCGCGAGGCGGCAGGGGTAGGGGCAATTATGGAAGCATGAATATTTATGGAAACTCGTGCACCGTGTAATCTTTACGAGACAACGGCTACGAGACGTCGCCCGGCCGATCGGCGCGATGCTTCACGGTTTACTTTGTCGGTGCGCGCGCTCGCCGAACTCAATTATCCTTGCGCTCGCACTCGTAAGACGTAAGATGGTTAGACGAGACAAGAGGCAGATGTGGCCGTCTCTCTTTCTCTTTCATTTATGCAAGAAGTGATCGATTCTTCACTTAAACAGCCACCTCGACTACATCGATGACGATACATACATTGCAAACGCGATCTTTTTCTCATTTGTTATGATAGAATTAATAAGGAGAGATAAAATCAACTTCAAGCGAATGTGTATGGAGGAATATATGAAAGCCGAACGCAATGAATAAAAATGAGAGAAATTGGCTGAGTATCAAATTTCGAAATGAATTTTTTTTTTATCTTTTACGTTAATGCTACAAATATACCTTGATCACGCTAAATATTTTTTACACTACGTTTCAAAGCTTTTTCAAGAATTTATTTTAGAAGAACACAAAACGATCTTTCATTAGGAAGAAGTTGCCTTCAAATTTTATTTTGTTATATCATTCGCTCTTTCTATCTCATTATACTATACTCGTTTCTAACGCGTCCTAATGCAACCGTTTATTTCACTCCACCATCTTTAAGGCCCCGGGCCCGATTGCAAATGACCAAATGATGGCGTGCAGAACGTCGCTACTGTGGATCATCCCGTCTCGTCGTCTCTCTTTCTCAAGGCACAGATATACACGTAGCGAGCTAGTTATCCCCGTCACGTAATCGCACGCGATAAAATAGCCCGCGGCCCGTCAGAATGGTCCTCGCATTTACGACGGCGCGCTCGTCTTTTAATGACCGCTCCATCTAATTACTACCCTTGCCCTGTAATGTGTAATGATCGCTACGCCCGCGAACGCGCCCGTACTACGTTTTAGAATTAGTGGCATAATTACCTGGTCGCAAGTTGGCGGACGTTTATACGGCGCAATTGGCGCGCTGCACGTTACGCAATTGTAAGTGCAAGTGAGTATCACGAAGTACGCGCGCCAGCAGCATACTTCGTTCGCCTTTTTCAACTCGGAGGATTTAAACCAACTTAACGATCTTACTCTAACAGATTATAAATTCCGAATTACAGGCTCTAGAGAACCTCAGTCTTGTAGTATAAAAATTGTTGATTTATGATTGGCAAGTATAGTCTTGTATAACATGCACACACACACACACACACATTTGTTCTTGACCAACTTTGCTTTCTGCTCATAAGTTGCTTAATTGAGCATCTATTTCATTTGCTTGTGCGTTCTATTTCTATCAAAATATTTTAACTCTTTTATTGTTACAAAATTAAAACTGAAATTAAAAATTAAGACATGTTTAGAAAAATTGAATTAAGATCCGTATGTTGTAACTTTTAACGGTAACAATATCGTTACATCGTTATTGCATAGATTTTATACATGGTAAAAAAGCTACGCAACAACAATATAATGATATCGACATTGGCATTAAGAGTTACATAATAGGGGCCTAAACTATGAAGAAAAGATAGTATACGTTACACTGTATCAATATAATTGAATCTAAAAGTGAAACGAAAGTGAATACAGAAAGGGAACGAATCCAATTTTGTCCGAAAATAAATTTTTCTTTTCGGTGATTTTGAAATAGATAGGTACGTTTATAGTACAAAAGTAAGGCACTTGTTCAGGACTTCTAAAAGTCTAAAATAGACATTAAAATGAGCAATGAATGCAGAAAGAGCAAGACTAAACTGAAAGAGCAACAAAAAAATATTTTAATAATTAATGTTTTAATTCCAGTATTTTCGAAATGCTTTGTGTAAATTATGTCACATCATTTAATATAATTTAACATAAATAAAGTATTAGCATACTATAAAATTTTTTATTTTTTTACCAATATTGAGTGCAGTAAGGGTAAGAGTATGAGTTCAAATTTGAAATTTAAATGTTTCATTTAATAAACAAGCATTTTAGGAAATGTTCCGAAAATATAATATTATTGAATGTTATATTTAAATTCCCAAAAGTAATTTAATTAGTTTTTCACTGAAACTAAAACTAGACAGTTTGTTTATACTGAAAGATTTGATAAATATGACTCATCCCTTTCTGCACCGATTCGATTAGTGATAGTGAACAGTTACTTCTTGAGATATAAATTATTGAACGTATTACGAAGAAAAAAGAATTAGTTTCTATACGTAATATTTTACTTATCCTATTACTTAACGTAGCGCGATCGCAAAATAATGCTATTGTTACGTTCACTTATTCTGTAATTATCACGGCCGTTACATAGCTTGTTTTACTAATTAGTACACTATTAGAGAAGGCCGATCGTCCGCTTTCAGACTCATTCAATAGCAGTCATTGAGAGCGAGACATGCATTCTCGCTCTTGATGGCGTTGAATGCGGAAATCTCAATTATTTCTCACGTAATTATGATTATTATTCCCGTTATTGTCGGCTTAATCATCGACTCGCTTCCTATCTGTATGCAATTTGTCGGGTTAATGAGATTCTTTATAATTGAATGGTGCAGCTTTCACTACAAATGCAGCTTAGAAATGAAAAAAGAAAACAGAAGATTGATTTTTTTTGTTATTAATTTCTGTTATTAATCTGCTACAAATTTAATTCCGCGTACATGTGTGCGTTTTATCAATGAAATAATTACGATTAAGAAAATTGTATAATGATTAAGATCGAAATTCTCTGAACTATATCTGTAATGTGGACGTGATAAGAACGTTAATTATAATATAGTATAACCGACAACTCTTTTTGCAAAACCGTACCGAGCGTTTCTCTTTGATTGTGCCTACTGACATTTAGGAATGCAGCTCACGGGGAAGATCTCGCGGCTACGGGCGCGATTACTGATTAAAGCCCCGGGATAATTTCGAATTATCCCTTTTTCGTCTCGGAAACGCATTCCTCGCGCCTATCATCTTCGTTCGCGCGTTACGTCTACAGGCCACCGCCTCCACCACTCTACTAAGCACGTCGTAAGTCAGACGGCGCATTGTTCCCATGGCAGTGCACCGCACGTCGGCCGCGGTCGTATCGATACAGGATACGCTTCGCAGCCAATTATTATTGCCATTTAGATAAGGAACGCAGTTAGTTAAGGCTGGAGACTTCTAACGACCGGACATACGATGTATGCGCCTCGCTCGAATAGAACCAACGATCTAGAAGGGTACAATGCGCGCCCATCCAAAAACTAATATACTTAAAGAGCTTGCGCGACACACCGTGCTAAATCACATAAAGCAGATCTGATGATAAAACAAGCGGAAAATCCATATATTATATAATAGGATTTAATTATTACATTTATTCCTTATTATTTCTTTAAAAAGAGTGATTGTCTTTTTCATTAAGATGGATAGAATTGAACAACTGTAGATCTTAATATCGTCAAAAAAATAATTCAAAGAAAGAGAAATAGTAACTTTCAATAAAATTGCAAATAACTGAATAATTAAACCAAATAAAAATCTGCGTACATATTTCAATAATTTCATTGTTAAGATTCCGTTTCAACATTCAAAAAACTTGTTCAGCTCTAAAGAGACAAGATGTAAAAGTATTGGCAGTGATGAAACGATAGTAATTGTAGTAAGAGGTTTTCATCGAGAGAGAGTCCGCCGGATGCAAATTCTACGAGCGTGATTAATAAGAGGGGGTTTAATTACGGCAAGGGGAAGACACTGGGAATCGGTGCTTCGAATCTCAATAAGGATTTCGCTCCTCGTTCGCGCTTGATGATTACGGGACTTGCAAGCGAGCTGAAGGAAAGTTTAATAGTTTCTCACAGTCCGGCGAAAACCGTGATTCCGAACCGTGCGGTCGAAGCAATCTGCGTTGGAGACCAATTCAATCGAACTCCTCGCAACACCTCTTCGTCTGTTGATTGCATGATTGGGAAAAAGCCGAAAGGATGAGTATTTATGCCACCGAAAGGGAAATTTCCCGGCGCAACAGGTATAATCGAGAGAGAGAGAGAGAGAGAGAGAGAGAGAGAGAGAG